>NC_057801.1:239277548-239478054 GCF_018294505.1 Triticum aestivum
GGTGTAATACATATATGGTCATGCCATGGCAAGCTTTTTAAAGATGTTTTTGCTCTCAAATCTTGATTTGTATTAGAACTTTATTCATTACATGGATTTTTTACTTTCTTTTTAGCTATAAACTAACGATGGTAAATTTTATTATTTAGACCTTGGCACATTACTATTCGCCATAAGTGTATACATGGAAATTACTATTTCCACGGAAAATTAATATTTGCATTTCTCATGGCCTATACACCATCTCAAATAATTCATACCAACCATGGCTAATAAATTTTTCACATGTCTAACCAATTTTTTATTACTTATATCATGGTAATTTTATTATTCAAGCCTTGCCATTATAGTATTAAGAGCATGGTATTTTTTGTTATTTCTTAACTTTTTTCAATTTCTGACCCACAACTTAAAACTTGTTTACATGGCAACTTAAATTAAACACGACAGCAACATAAAATACATGTATTTCCTGTACTGGACCATGATTTTTTTTTTTTGCCATTTTGTAGTTTATAGTGGTATTTCTTTTGTAGGTATTTTTCGTGTGGTGATTTTAACAAGTGAATGAACTTCTTTTTTGCTGGCTTCGTTCACGCTGAGACACCCTTGAAAACGAACGGATCATTCGCATGACTTGGCCTCCCCATCTGACCATCGGCTCTTATTGGAGTCCTATTTTCTATGCCTCAACCATTCAAATAGCTTAGAGCATCTACAGCCGGACGTCCCAAATCCGCCTCAAATGCCCGAGCAGACGCAAAAGACATTGATTGGTCACAAAAACACGATTCAAACGATTGCCTCAAACGAGTCTCAAACGCCCGAACTGACTGGCATCCCTCATATCCTGCCCAAATATGGAGCGGGTATGGGAGCGTCCGGACGCGCCCGGGGGCGTCCGCCATGTCAGACCCGACAGCCCTACCCCACCTCATATTGCACCAAATCCACTAAACCCCCCTCCTCCTGTTTCCCTCCAGCCTTCCCCGCTTTCGAACCCTCGCTGTCCTCCACCCTTGCTCCCCAGCCTCACCGCTGGTCCCGGTACGCCGCCCTAGATGTCATCCAACCCGTTCCTGACCGCCGTGATAGAGCTTGCATCCACCTCGTACGCCGGCGTCCCATCCTCGGCTTCGTCGTGCAAGTCGGAGAACATCGCCCGGAGGAACCGACGCCTCTGGCAGCGAGAAAGGGAAGCGGCTGCTGCGGCACAGGGAGCAGATGAGGATATAGACGAGTCGATGCCCCCTCCCCTCCCACCCGCCGTGCCCGGAACCCTGAACGCCATCCATCCCCCCACCGACAAGGATTGCGTCGTCGGACAAGGTTGGGACATAGGAGGATCCGACGGCCAGTTGGGGCATTCCGGACATCTTTCCACCCACGCAGATGCCACTGGTGGACGTCTGTCACTCGCCACCATCTCATTCGGGTGCGGACAAGCACTAGCATCGGCAGCGTCCTGGCTGCCCACAACCTATTCGACAGAATGGCAACAAGACTCAATATGTTTTTGTTGCTCCTGGCCGATCAAATTTGCATATGTCAGGTTCAATGTTTTGCATAGACCGTTGTTTCATTTCGGACATGATATATGCTTGCAAACCATGATCATTTAGGAGTTGCTCATGTAGGACATGATCACTGATAATCAAGGTCCGACCCAAATGGACAATGAATTGGGGGATTCAAATTGCCCTTCATTTGGAGTTGGGACAACTTCAAATCCAAATTCGAGCAAGAAGAAGAATAAGCCAAAGACAACAAATGCAAGAGGTCCGGCATTCTTAACTTTTGAGGATCTATTGTTGGTCAAAGCTTGGTCGCCACCACAATGGATCCAATATGTGACACCGAGCAAAAGAGAAACACGTATTGGGCAAAGATTTGGAAGGAATATCATGAGCACAAGGAATATGTGGAGCCGCATCCTATCGTCACCAACTGCAATGTGGCATCTCTCCAACAACGATGGGGGGTCATTCAAGCCGAAGTGGACAAGTACGTCGGATACTACTCACAAGTGACCGACCGCCCTCAAAGTGGGATGAGAGTGACATTTCACATAAGCTACTTCATCTTTCTCATCATTTGTCGTATGCTTGTTTTTTTTTGCATTCATGCTCATACATATTTTGTTTGCTAGAAGAGGGTGGCGGCCACTATGTATCACGAAAAGGAGAAGAAGCCATTTCCGTTTAGCCATTGCTGGATCATATTGAATGGCCAATCAAAGTGGACACACCTTGTGACCTATATCAAGGCCGGCAAGAAGAGAAATGATAGCTCAAGCTCCTACCAATCAATTGGCTTGGACGAAGAAGATGAAGATACTTTCGTGGAGAATGGAAGAGCCACCGTGCCAAAGGATAATCGACAGTCATGGGGAACAAGTGGGAGAAGGCGAGAGCCTCCCATGATGTCGCGGCTACAAAAATGTCCTTCACATGGATGAAAAAAATTTCGGTGAGGGAGAATAAGAAAGAGGAGAGATACAAGCTTATTTGGATGCACAAAAGGAGATAACTGATTGGGACCAAAAGAGGACGGAGAAGAAACTCAAAATTAAGAGGAAGAAGATCGAGTTGGAGAAGCAAGAGACGACGATCAAATGGAAGCTCGAGAAGGCCAAGAATTTTGGAGAGATTGAGCTTGAGAAGGAGAGTTTGCAAATCTCACGGGACGCGGAGGATGCGAAGATCATGTTGGCGAACGAAAGCCTCTTGGATGAGCATGCCAAGAAGTGGCTTGTGGTGAAGGAAAAAGAGATCAACGAGCATAGAAACTACGACCACGGCGAGGGCGGCTATGGCAGCAGCAAAGCATGCGGCAGGGATGCAGGCGGAGCATGCAGAGCAGGAGGCAAGGATGGCGGAGGAGAAGGCGGCATGGATGGAGTCCGGCGAGTAATTCGGCCAGTGACTGATTCATCACGCTCAGATATAGATTTTATTTTGGCGTGTCTGAATTGTTTAACTATTTGCTTTGTCGTACTTGTTTTGAACTGTTGAATGTAGATGATTTATATCATATGATCGACTTGCATGGCCATGAGTTTAAGGGTCCACAATTAAGGTGTGTGAATGTATGGCAGCCCAAATAAAGAACCATCCCGATGCATCTTTGGACGCGTTCATAGAGGGAATCAGATTTGCCAAATCCGGCTGTAGGTTCTCTTAGCCAGGCAATTTACTTTTTCTTGTGGTCACCAGCTGTCTAGTTACTAGTTACGGCCGGGTCGCATCGCCCAATTTTCGCCTAAACCATGCAACGCCTCGCCGAGCCCTCTCCTTATCCCTATGCTCTGCTCTCTCTCTCTCTCTGTGGTCCAATGAGGAGAAAATGATGGCATAGCGTGAGAGCATCTACAGCCACTGACAGTAAATTAGGCCTTCAAACGCCTGTGAACGCACAGTGACCGGTCACATATTAAATAATCGATTTCACATCCCCTTACTTCATATTCGGCACCCTATATCCATATTACGCATGTAACATGATGAACTACTCTACATGATCAAACAACGGACAACGAAATCGGCATCAAACGAACAATCAAATGCACATAAACCCACTTTACATCATGCAAAAGAGAACCACAGTTCATCCCCGGACAAGTTCTTAACTTAAACAACTAAAAATGATATAAATGATGGAGGGTCTTCACCACTTCCTCGTCGGGACTTTGCCCTTGTGGTCACTGGCGCGGCTGTAGGCGTCTGTGGCTGATGGTGGAGGATCTTGGTCGTCGGAGGAGAAGGTGGAGCTGTGGTCGTCACCGTCGGAGGACGAGTAGTTGGAGAGGACGATGAGCCCCTTCATCTTGAGTACGGCCCTGTCCTGTTGTTGCTTTAGCCTGGCTACCTGAGTCGCCTCCGCCGCTACCTCCGCCGCCTCGCGTGCAGACTGCTCAATGGCAAGCCGGAGCGCCTTCGCGTTCTTCCTCCGTAGGCGGCTAGCGTTCGTCTCTTTCGTCGTCAGCTACCGGCGGTATACCCAAGCGAGGAGCCCCTCATCCTCGTCGGGCTCCGCCGGCAACCCGCGACGGCGGCACACGAACTGCACCGCCATGTCCCTCTCTCTTGGCCGCTGCCTCTCGCGACGGGCGGCACGCGCCTCCGGTTCCAGCATGCACGTTTGGCCCGGGGCGGGCACTAGCGGGCAGGCGATGGCGTGGGGACGGCGCAGAGCCGCGCGGTCCGAGAGGGGCCAGTCCGGTGCCTGCGCTACGCCGAAGCGGTAGTGGCGATGGGGCAGGCAGATCCAGAGCTGCCCCTGTGTCCACCTTGGACCGCTCCAGTGCAATGCGGAGGGCCAACTCCTCGTCGACGTCGATGTCATAGTCCAAGTGGCTGCCGGAGCTCGACATGTCGCCGGTGTCGTCAGATTCGATCTAAATTGAAGAGGGGAGAGGAGGGGACGGAGCGAGAGATGAGAGTGGAGTAAGCTAGGGTTCAGGGAGAGAATGGATTGTGGTTTTTTTTGGGATGTCGTGGGGTCGGTGGTCGGCCGGACTGACGTGACGGATGCGTCCGGGCGCGCCTGGGTCTTACCATATCCGTCCTACATTTGGGCTGGATATGAGAGATAGCGGACCGCGTGTTTGAGGTCAGTTTGAGGCGTTCATGTGGGTCGATTGTTTTGACCTGTCAGTGACCGATCCGCCCCGCATCTGCGTTCGGCACGGCCTCCCTCCCAACGAACGAGTCTGATTTTCTGACGTGTCCATTTGTACTGCTTTAAGTTCATGAATTTGATCCAGTGGTTAAGAGGCAGTTCGCCGGAGATGCCCAAAGAGCTGACGGCAGGCAGATAAGATTTGCGCCAAGAAAACCACTCAGGTTTTATGTTTACGTTGGCCGAACTGAAGACGTTGTCCATGTGTCTCGGTACGGGAAGCTAGCAGGCGACAGCAAAGGCGTGGTGGCGCCAACTTGGGCTGCACCGGACTACTTTTCTTCCTCGGACGGTGCGAAGTGACAATATTGGCAGCAGTTTCCCGGATCAGTTCGGATGCTTCGATCTACAGGATCAAGGATTCTCAACAAAAAAAAAAATCTACAGGATCAAGTTGGCACGGCTGGACCGACTGGAGGAATCGAATGCAGAGCGCGATACGGCCGGAACGCCCGATCTCAAAGGTAAACACGCCATAGACAAGACCCATAAAAGATTGACGCCTTTAGGACCCGGCCGACACCGGCATGGAGGATCCTGTTCTTCTCACTTTTCCCAATTCATGGCACGAAGAATTTGCATGTCCCGTCTCCTTGACCAGGCGACGAAATGGGAGCGGTGCGGGTTGGTTCCTGTGGCCCTTACGTACTAGAGTACGTTCTTCCCGGTGCAACCTAGCCCGGCGAGCTGGACCTTCACAAGTTCAGATCCGCCTTGTGCGTGATGCGCAGGTGAGAACTGCTCACGAAGAAAAGCATCGATTCGTCTTTCTAGATGATGATGATGCGACGCGACGGTCGCATGTGTGTTGCCGCGGGAGATCCCTGCACGGCTGCCCGCGCGCGCAGCGGCGCAGGTATCGTATCGGGCGTCCTTGCCGGGACTTCCCACTCGGCAATATACGCGGATCGGAGAATCGTTGAGTTCGGTTCATGTTGGGCGGCGGGACTTAGGGGCATGTGGTGTTATCTTAACAGTGCCACGTAGGATAAATGCTGAGGTGAAGAAAAAAAAAACCAAAAAAAGACTTTGTCTTGTCTTATTTAAGAGATGACCTCTTAGCGACAACTCTCTCGCCACATTTTTAAGAATAACTAGTTACTAGAGATAAGATTAAGAGAGAACCCACTATGCAACATATTTTTCCATCATTTTTAGATTACGTGGCTGGATTAAGATAAGACTGCTTTATCAACCACTGTACTTGCCCTTATAAATGGTAGCCCCGTGCAAATGGGACGGTGCAATACCGTTCGTTCCGTTGTGTTGCATTCAGTCTTATGTTTCAAAGGAAGAATAAAAGAGCCCATGCATTGAGTGGCGAGAGAGCGGGTAGGGATAACTTGAGTGAGAATGACTGATTATCTGAGCCTTTTTTGAAAGGCACGGTCATGCCTTTTGCAGAAGAAAAAAATGTGTTTTTTTCGTTTTCGGGAGGTATGATCGTGCCTATCGTGGAAGCAAAACGTGCCATTCTCGGAAGCAAAATCGTGCCTCTCACGAAAGAACATAAAATAAAGAAAAATGTTTTTTGATTTCCGAGAGGCACGGCCGTGCCTCTCACGAAAGAAAAAAAACTCAATTTTTTCGTTTTCAAGAGGCACGGCCGTGCATATCGCAGAAGCAAAACCGTGCCTCTCGTGGAAGCAAAAACGTGTCTCTCGCGGAGAAAAGAAAACGCGTTTTTTCGTTTCTGAGAGGGACGGCCGTGCCTCTCGCGGAAGCAAAACAGTGCCTGTGACGAAAGAAAAAAGGGTGAAAACATGTTTTTTCCCGTTTTCGAGAGGCACGGCCGTGCCTCTTAAGGAAGCAAAAAAAAACGCGTGTTTTCGCGCAAAAAAATTATTTGAATTTTATTTGTCCAAAGGCTAAGAATGACCATTGAAAACCCGAAAAGTTGAAAAAAATATCATCTAAAAGGTCGAATACATGTGTGAAAAAAATTAAAAAACAGAATCCGAAGGGAGCGTCCAGGACACGACACATGACGGCGGCTGACGCGCTCTCAGCCCACCGCAAGTGATCATTGCGAGGCTTCTGAAGGAGCGCTTGTCAACTAGTTGCTCTCCCAGTGTAGCGATGCGGGCAAGACGCGAGCTACCTTGATTTATATTCTCGTATGATTCGTACTAATATTGCTATTCTTGGGTCCCTGGAATGTAAGCGAGGGCGACTGAAGTGGGCAGGGCTCAAAGCGTGTCTGAGGCCCAATAAAAAATATATTTTTCTATCATTTATATATAAACTGTGGATTGATTATATGAAATGTAAGGAATTTTTATTCAAAAGCGTGTGACGACTAAGAGTATCAATTTCATTTATTAGTAGGTATATACAGTCTCCGGTTTTCGGGCGCCCCTCTGTCCCGCTTATAGCAAGACACAGGAGGCCTCACGTGAAGGCGAGCGCAAGATAGGCCGGCCAAGGCGTACCAGAGGCCGCAACCTCATTTTTTGTCATGTTTCTTGTTTTCGTTCTATTTTTGTTTATACTTCCAAATATTCTAAATAAATTTATTACAAAAAAACCTTTACATAAAAGATTTGAAAAAAAATGTAAACCAAGCATTTCAAAAATGTAAATGTGTATAGAGAACATGTTTCTCATGTATACAAACAATATACAATGTGTATGAAAAAAAGTTGATCGTGTATTTAAAAACTAGTAATCTAACATTAGAAAAAAATTATTTTAAAAATGTCAATGAAGAATTTAAAAAATAATTATAAATGTGTATAGAAAAAAATGCTTATCATGTATACAAGAAATATATAATGTGTATGAAAAATGTTGATCATGTATTTTAAAATTTTAAGCGTGTATAGAAAGTGTTCCTTGTGTATACGAAAAATGACACAATGTACATTAAAAAAGTAGTCATCAAAATGTATATATTTGAAAAAGTTGAGTCTGTCCTTAAAACATGTTAAACATATATACAAAAATATTTCCTAGGTTTAAAAAAATATACATTATGTGTGAAAAAAAATTTAATTGCCATCAAAGAAATTACTGTGTATTGAAAAATGTTGACCATGTATTCAAAAAATAATTAGAGGGGTGATCAGTCCTCTTTCAATCCTTCATCTTCTTATAAGTAGCCGCCACAACGCACTTTTCAGATCAGTGACGGCCTCTCCAGCAGAGCTGGGCGCCGGGGCCCTGGATGCGCTAGCGATCGGCACATTAGGGGAGTACTTGCCCGGGTTTCTCGGCCCGCGGGACCTAACTAACTACCCGATCGATGGAAAATAAGGGCAAGTCAATACCAGATCGCACTCAACAAAGTATTAATTGCATATAGAACAATGTATAAGATATATAGATATAAGAAAAATGTACATCATCTATGGAAAAAAGTAGATATCACAAATATGTATTTTCAAAAAATGTTAGCCATGCTTTTTAAAATGTTAACAAGTACATAAATTATGTTTCTAATGTACACGGATTTTTTTAATTGTACTTGAAAAAATAGGCATGTGTTAAAAATAAAAACATAACCGATGAAAATCGACAAAGAAACAAAGAAAAATAAAGAATCCAATAAAAACGGATAAATAAAGAAAATGAAAACTGAAGAAAACCATGCAGAAGAATGGAAATAAGATAACCGAGAAAGAAACGAAGAAACTCAAGAAAGAAACAAAGAAAAAACAAAGAAAGAAAAGAAAAAAAAAGAGCAAGAAACAAATAAAAATGAAGAAAAAGCAAAAAATGGTGAAAACGAGAAAAGGAAGAAGAAAAATTGT
Source organism: Triticum aestivum (assembly GCF_018294505.1). Lineage (NCBI taxonomy): Eukaryota > Viridiplantae > Streptophyta > Magnoliopsida > Poales > Poaceae > Triticum > Triticum aestivum. The sequence goes on from NC_057801.1 coordinate 239,285,981, forward strand.
TGAAAAAGTAGACACGTCTTAAAATAAGAAAACCAATAAGCCGACAACTAAAAAAAGAATGCTCTTGTTGGAGATCATTGAAATGATAAAAGACCATGATAAATAAGAAAGAAAGAAACATAAATGGTTAAAAAAAGGCAGTGGAAGCCAGGAAAGAAAATAAAAACAGTGAAAACAAATAAAAACTGACAAACCAAAGAAAAGTAACGGGCGTTGCTATGCGTCGGCCAGCGGATCTTTTAAAAAGATCCTCCACCTCGCGAGCTGTCCATTCTTCTTCTATAATTTCCTGCAACAATGCTCTTGTTGCGAAACCCTTTCTTTTCTAACTTTCCGCAACAAGAGCTATGTTACAAAAACCTCTTCTTCTCTAATTTTCTGCAACAAGACCTCCGCCGCTTCACGAGCCGTCTGATTGTACGAGGCGATACATCCGTTCTTCTTCTGTAATTTTCTGCAATAATGCTCTTGTTACGAAACCTCTTCTTCTCTAGCTTTTCGCAATAAGAGCCATGTTACAAAAATCTCTTCTTCTCTAATTTTCTGCAACAAGACCTCTGGTGCAAAATATTCTCTTTTTAAATTTACTGCAACAAGACCCCTGTTGCAAAACTTTTTCTTCTCTATTTTTCTGCAACAAGACCCTTGATGCAAAACTTCTTCTCTATTTTTCTGCAACAAGACCCCTGTTGCAAGACTCTTGTTGCAAAACCTCCATTGCAATAGGAACCAACATCTCTAGCTTCTTCTATGTATTCCTACAACAAGACAATTGTTGCGAAAACTTGCAAGAACGCTGACGGCTACAACGGAGAGAGCACCCCGTGGTCTCTGCATCACCCCATTTATTGCGGTATGCCTTTTTGAAACAGGTGCTCATTTGCAAGAACTACAGTATGGAGCGCTCTGCATGGTCAGATGAGATTCAAAGCATGGATATGAGAGATAAAAATATGCGGTCATTTCGTTAGAGATAGGGATCAAGAAGAGAAGCGGTGGGCTGGCCCATCAATATGTGTGTCAAGCTTAGAACATGGTGGATGTGAGAGGAAAGATCGACCGATTGACCACTAGCTTTTTCCAAAAGTAACAGGAACCAAAGAAAATCCAAAAAAAGAAAAAAAATAGAAGAAAAAAGACTAGCAGAGGAAATCTAGCGAACTCTTATTTGTTTTCTTTGTTTCTTTTCCTGATTTTTCTTTCATTTTTTGCACGATTTCTTATGGTTCCTTTGTCATTTTTCTCAGTTTTTTCTGGTTTATTTCTTTTCTTTCTTCTTTCTCATTCGTGTTTTTTTATTTCTATTTTGGTTTTCTTTGCTTCGTTTTCAGTTTTCACTATTTTCAGTCTTTTTTGTTAGTTTCTTTGGGTTTTTTGGGTTTCTTTATCCATTTTCTGTTTTCATATGTTTTCTTTGTTTCTCTTTATTTTTTTTGTCGATCTTTATCGGTTACTTCTTTGTTCAACACATGTCAACTTTTTTCAATACACAATGTGCATTTTTTGTGTACATGCAGAACATTTTTTGAATATATGTTAACCATTCTTCATCAAATATATATTTGAAAAATTATTTAATACATGGTCAACATTTTTTCAAATTGATGGTGAAAAATTTATTAATGAGAATAAATATATTTTTCAAATGCGTTGCATATTTTCCCTATACATTAGGAATAACTATCTACACGTTTGTAAATGTTTAAACAAACAAAAAAGATGATTCATTATTTTAAATAATCTTTCATGATTCTATATTTTTCTTATACATCAAGAACATTTTTTATACATGTATAACATTTTCTTAATAGATAATTAGCATTTTCAAACACAATGATCAATAGTTCTTTGAACTAGATATATGATTTCTACTTTTTCATAAACACAGTTCATTTTTCATATACATCTAAAACATTTATTTGATATAAATTTAACATTTTAAAATATATGATTAACAACATTGTAATGTCACATAACTTTTTTGAAGTGTGTGGACATTTTTGAAATGTCACAAACACTACTTTATATCCTATAAACATTTTTAATTAAGCCAATATTTTTTCTCATTGCGTTATTTTTTTTATAAAAATTAACGATTTTTATTTTTTAATTACTTTTATGTTTATAAATATATATGTACTCAATTATTAATTGAAAATCTATATCTATATGCCTACGAATAAAGCATGGTGCATTTCTCTGTTTTTTTTTGATCCGCCCATTAGATTTATATAACGGTTAAAATTTTCATGCGCACGCTGTTGTTATTGATCCTTGGCTGGCTGCCACATGGATGTTATCGGGCTCCAAAGGAAAGTTTATTCTCGTACTACATAGTCCACCTAGCTCCTTACATCCAGTCGCGCCAACTATATATACGTATTTGTGTTTTCTAGGTACAAGAAGGTGTCTCAGGATTCATGAGCGAAGGCTAAACTAGAAGAGAGACCCCGATTAAATAAGTGACGTACGGGATGGATTTCAAAGAAGTGCGGCGTGAAACTGAAATGAGGACGAGAATTGGTTCAACACACAAGCCACGGCTACCTAGATGCTTGGGCAGTTAAATGATGTGCGCCAACGAAACTAGGTCTGCAAGAAAAGCTCGAGGCTCGTGAGCCGCTCGAGATTGACTCGTTTTTTGGCTTGACTCGAGATCGACTTAAAAAGAAATGAGCTGAGTATGAACACTTTCTGTAGCTCGGTTGAGAAACGAGCTGATCTTGAATCAATACTAGCTCGCTCGATTTTAGCTCGATGGCTCGGCATAATATAATTATGTTAAATGATCATGTCATATATTAAATAGAAATAGGATAATTTATTACCTTATATATCGCCCAGGATTTTCTCAATTTTATTTACAAGCAAACATGGAAGCTTAATTAATTATAGGGAAAATTTAGACCATATTATGGTATGTGGTCGACCATGTATTAAATAGTCTATTGTTTTTGGCATCTCCAGCATGCACTACGCTGCAAGTTTTCATGATTGTTGGCCTATATTTTGTTTTCCGAGACTTTTGCGAGAGAATAAGTCATTCTAAGAAATTTATATTATCATCGTTTTGATTGGGATAAATATTTTTATGTTTTCTATGTCAAGTTGTGCCTTGTCTAGTGGGAATAATAGTCATAGACTTTAAAAAAATTGTCGTCTCATTTAGCTCAAAACTAGCTCGAGATCGACTCGAGATCGTTACAAGCTAAGCACGAGTCATATTCTACAGCTCGATCTTGAGCTTCACTCAATTTAAGCTCGCTCGAATTATAATATGAGTTGAGCTAAGCCAAGTCCAACTCGCTAGAACTCGACTCGTTTGCAGCCCTAAACGAAATGGATGGGCACCATAAAATGATATAAGGTTGGGCTAATTAAATCAGCATTCCTAAGGTCAACTGACGGAGATGTGCTGATTAAACGGATGGACATGCAACGATATATGATGGTTAAATGGATTCCTGAGTGCATGCATGAGTTATTTGCTTTCTTGCATGAGTTATTCTTATTATGAATTATTGATCTGTAAATTTGTGCAATTTGACTGAATTCAAATTATTTTATTAAGGAGGCTATAAAATTTATGACTAAAAATAAATAAATAAATTTAAGTTGGTCATCCGTAGGAACGCACGAGCATTTTTTATAGAAAGAGAAAACAAAAAATAAATAAATGAAAAAAAATCGGGAAAAAGAGGAATGAACTAACCGGGAACTTACCGAGTACATCAGTAGGGTTGCGGCGCCCTGAAGGGAACACTCGTCTCGTTTAGGATTAGGAACCCGTGAAAAGCATTGTTTTCTCCGTCAAAAAGTAAAGGGCCGAATAGGCCTTGTGACGCAGTTTAGGTTTTTTTTTTGAACGAACGTACTATGCGGTGATGAAAAATCCTATACGACGCATTTTGCATCGGGAACTCCTATTGGACGCATTCTGCGTCAAACAGCTGCGCGACGCACGCACAGAACCCCGACTGGGCCGGCCCAATAGCGGGCGCGCTTGCTTGTACAGTAGCGCTGCGATATTAATGTGAAAAAAAAAACCAAGCTTGCAATGATGCCAGGATTCGATCTCTGCACCTCCATGTTGCGTACGAGAGGAACTAACCAGTAGACGTAACAAGCCTTGTTGCTAAATATGAAGCGTGCTAGTATAAGAACTAATACCAATGAAGAATGTGGACAGTTTTTTTTGAATTTTTCCAAACTTTCCTTCGAAATTGTGAATTTCTTTTAACAAACGGGCAGCGTACCAAAATACGATAAGAAAAATTAACAACTCAGAACTATTTTCAAATTTCAAAAAAGTAAAACAAAAGACGTGAACATTTTTCGACAGACTGGATTTTGAAATTCGTGGACATTTTCTGAAAACCCAAACATTTATAGAATTTAGAGAACAAAAAATTGATAATGGGAACAAATTTCAAAAGCACAAACAGTTTTTGTGAATAAAAAAGGAACAAAATTGAAAACAAGAACATTATTTGAAATTGTGAACAATATTTGAAAATTGTGATCACTTTCAAATTTGTGAACAAATTTTTTAAAATTGGAACATCTTTGGAATCTAAAAAAAGTAAATATAAAAAGAAGATGAGAACATTTTAAAAATTTGTGAACCCAATTTTTTGAATCTGTGAACAATTTTAGAAACATGAGAACATTTTTTTAAAAATGAACAATCTTTGAAAAGTTGTAACACTTTTTGAAATACCCGAACATTTTTGGAATTTGTGAACAAATTTTTTTCTGAACTTTTATAGAAACATGAAAAATAACAACAAAAAAGTAAAGGAAAATAAAAACCAAAAAGAAACAGAAAACATATTTTGAAAACTCGATTTTTCTTCAAAATTACGAACAAATTTTCAAAACAAGAAATTTTATAAAATTCCCTGAATATTTTTCTAATTGACAAACATTTTTTGAATCTTGAGAACAAACTTGAAACAGATAACAAATTTGGAAGCACGAACAAATTTTTAAAGTGCAAACATTTTTTTGAATCTTGAGAACAAATTTTGAAATGGAGAACAAATTTGGAAGCGCGAACAATTTTTGAAAGCTCGGACATTTTTTGAATCTTGAGAACAAATTTGAAACAAAGAAGAAATTTGGACAATTTCTTAAAGCATGAACATTTTTTGAATCTTGAGAACATATTTATGAATGAAAAGAACATTTTTTGAACAAAAATATAAAATCTCAAACATTTTTTGAATTTAGAGAACAAAATTTTCAAATTGAGAACAAAATTTGAACATAAATATTTTCTGAAAGTACGAACATTTTTTGAATCTTGAGAACACATTTTGAAACGAAGAACAAATTTGGACAATTTCTTAAAGCATGAACATTTTTTGAATCTTGAGAAGAAATTTATGAATGAAAAGAACATTTTCTGAACAAACTTGTTCACGAACATTTTTGAAAAAGCGCAAACATTTTTTTGAAAGAGAAAACATAAACTTGAAAGACAAAAAAGAAAAAAAGAAAAGTAAAAGAAACAGAAATAGAAAAAGAAAAGAAAATAAAAAACCGGTTCAGGAACCTTCTTGAAGGTTCCCAAAACCGAAAAAAACCCAGCTGGGAACCTCTAGAAGGTTCCCAAAACCGGGAGCGCTGGACGGTTAAACGGGCCGGCCCGTTGCGTCGCTGCTCGGTCGCTCGCCTGTGCGAAGCGCCGGCAGTTTGACGCAACGAGCGGCATATAGGATTTTCCCTTTGCATCGAAGTGTCGAGGCTTCACAAAACACGTACGAGCAGGCTCACCAGTTCGATCACTAGCTCGGTTTTCTTTAATATATGTGTGAGTCATAACGTCGAGGCTTCGCTGAAGACTCCTCCACATAAGCCAGCCCAGGACTCTACGGAACGGCTATTTCTTTCTTGTACTGTCCTTTCTATTTTCAGATTTTGGTTTTTCTACTGTTGTACATTTTCGTTTTTTATTTAAAATTTGTAATATACCGTGATTATCTTCAAATATATGGTGAACGTTTTTCAAATACAAAATAAATGTTTTTATACAAGGTGAACATTTTTCTGCATATATTGAACAGTGTTTTAATATAAGATGAACTTTTTAGTTGTACGATGAAGATTCCTTTAATGTATCCTAAACATTTTATAATACACAGTGATTTTTTTCAATCATCGAATTATATATATAATACATACTGGATACTTTTATAATTTTTTTCTTTTTTAATAGGTTTTTAAAATATCTAGCTCCTAAAAAAAACAACTGTTTGTCCTTGTTGGGTGAAAATCGACTAAAAATAAAGAGAGGAAAAAAACGCTCGTGGAGAGTGGGACGGCCCATTTTCCCTGGTTTCAGCGAAGCCTCTTCTCTTTGTCACCTGCGGGCGGCAAATAGGAGATCTTGAACTAGGCATGAGCATGATCTCTTTTTTAGGGAAAGTCATGGTTGGCTTTATTTAAATCAGGACACATTTAAATAGTCTACGAGCTTACTGATAACACGATCACGAGGCTCATCCTACCAGCCAAAGGAGGACTTATTATAAAAACTATAGTTCGCTAGCACATGAGCCGCTCGATTACATGAACGAAGGCAATGCTTATGACCTTCTCAATCATAGCACCTATATCCACGCACTCTGCAAATGTTGTTCTTGTTGTCGCATCCTACCATCAGCTTTGTCTGGTGCAAAAGTTGATTACTTGTAGAGAGTCTGGTACGCCTTGAGCCAATTGAAATCAAGAGAATTAGCAAGTGAAAGCCTCTCATAGCCATTGCTTCTGTAGCAATCACGTCCGCCGCATATGGAATGAACTTAGGCTGGCAGCGAGAAAATTCCCCTTCATCTCAGAGAATAGCAGCGGTTTGCACCAAGCCTTCCTATGATAAGAAAGTTGCATCGACATCTAGTTTAATAAATCCAGGGTGTGACGCCCGGATAATTAAGCTACAGTAATCCCAAGTTAATAGTGCCACATCACCACTCTTACTGTTGCTAATCCTTGGTTGATCCAAATCGCAATTCAAATTCAAATTAAAGTCCAAAACTCGAAGTTTTTAAACATGAAAGCTGAAATGTTCAAACTGTGGTAAATAATCTCTGGTTATTTTTCTTGTTGAAACCAACCTCTTTTGAATTGACAAAATGCCCCTGAAATTTATTTGTGGTCCAACAACCAGTTATTTGACCTTTTCAATTTCAAAAAAAATAGTTGAACACCCCCCAGATGCATTGAAACTTTTTGTAGCAAGCCAGGATATTGCACTGCATTTTTGTGCCAAGTTTTATATTAAAGAAAACTCTTTAAGTAGCTCAAATATAATGCAAAGTAGGAAAGGTATAAATAAATGAAAAAGAAACTACAAACAATTGGAAAGAAAAGAAAGGCCCCGCAACCCCATATCCCCTGGGCCTTGACCCAACGGGTCCAACCGGCCCACTCTAACCCCTCGCCCCTGTTTCCTGTATCTCGGGCGCGTCCGACCGAGCACCCGCTCGCGCTCGTCCCCGTCGAACCCCTTCACCGGCGATGGCCAGGAGGATAAGGCCTCCACCGAGGCACCCCCCATAGATATTTTCTTCCCCTGCCTCCGCCCACTTCCACATGCCCCAGCGCTCTCCACTCACCTCGCTCTCTCCCTCCTCACTGATTCCCCATCTCCCGAGCGCGGCCGTCACCGACCACCACGCTTCGTCGCGGCCACCGGCGTTTCCGCGCCCGCAGCTCGTGTCCACGAGCACAGCCTCGTTCGTCTCCGTCGACTGGAGCCGTCCATTTGAGCCGGGCGATGCCACTGTGCGCAGATCGAGCCGGTCTTGTCTTCTGCATCACCGGCAATCGCCGTCGACCTCGCTCTGCCACAACCACCGGCCACCTCTCGCCCCGCTGTTGCGTCCGCGAAGACCGCCGCCGTCCACTACATCCTCTACGCCAACAAACACGAGCCGGGGAGCACATCTGCGACCACTACGACTCCATCTTCCTCCTTCGACCACCGCCGATCTCCTCCGATCCCGGCGTCTTCTCCGTCTGCGACGAGCTCTGCAGCTCCTAAACCTCCCGCCGAGCCTCCGTGTGCTCCTAGGTGAGCACCCCGTCCATCCCCTTTCCCTTCTGCTCCTCGACGCACGCGTCCGCCCCGGCGTTGTCGCGCTCCCGGATGCCCCTGTGAGCCGCCGTACCCTGGTCATGCGCTGCCGCTGCTACCTGCTACTACCTACTGCTGTTGCCTCCTGCGCACGCGCGCTGGCCGCGCCCGGCCCTGCGTCCAGCCGCCCTGCAACCGCGGCCTGCATCGGCCCCTCGCCCTGCGTCGCTCAGCGGCCCAGGCTCACGCCGTGCAGCGCCACGCCCTGCGCCCAACTCGTGTGCATGCCGCCGCTGCTATGCTGAATCTACTGCTGCTGCTAATTACTGTAGCTATGGCTAGCTTTGCGAATATTACACGGACTAGCTCCCTTGGCAGCCTCTAATCAGCAGTTAAACAACTACTAACAGTGGTAAAAATAATATGAGTAGGTAGTCTACTTGACAAACTTCATTTTACCCCACTGGACCAAATTCATTTGATGCATGAAATAAATCCTATGAAAATCACAAAATGCTATCTTCTGTTAGCAGAAAACAGAACTGTGTGTGCGCGTGTGTATTCTGTGTGTGGTGGCCGGCCGGTTCTCCGTTTGCTAATTAGTACTCCTACTAGTTAGTCTAATCACATGTTAGGTATAGTGCAAATGACAGGTGGACCCTCCCTCTAAATATCCACTTAAAAAGAAAATGCAAGATATGTGTGAATGACACTTAGGCCCCATCTACAGTTTTGACCAGTCAACAGTCAAGCAGTTGACTGTTGACTGCCCTGTTGACTGAGTCAACTGGGACCACCAAGACCCACTGTCAGCCTCTAGTGGCCCTGCTGTGTACACTTTGCCGGGTGCACATAGCAATTTCACCTTTTATTTCGAATTAATAATGATTTCAGGAATTGTTTAAATCTTTGAAAAATCATAGAAAATAATCCGTAACTCGGATGAAAAAGTTTTCTACATGAAAGTTGCTTAGAACGACGAGACGAATCCGAACACGCGATCCGTTCGTCCGCCACACATCCCTAGCATAGCAAACGTTGAACTTTTCCCCTCCGGTTCATCTGTCTAACAGACGTCCGGAACCGGGAGAACTTTCCCGGATGTTTCCCCCTTCGCCAGTATCACCTAGCACCGCGTTAGAACACGTCTAGCTTTCCCTGTTGTCATGTTATGCTCTTGCTTGCTATGTATTTACTGTTTCTTCCCCATCTTCTTCTTCGGTAGACCTCGAGACCGCTGCTGATGCCCCTGTGATCGACTACGTCGACGACGACCCTCCTTGTCTGAGCAACCAGACAAGCCCTCCCTTTGATCATCCCGATATCGCCCATTGTATACTCTCATGCTTGCATTAGATTTTGCTACTGTTATTGTTTGCTCCTATTCTGATGCATAGCCTGCTTTTGTACCTGCTTTTGTTACCTACCTGCTTATCCTAAACTGCTTAGTATAGGTTGGTTAGTGATCCATCAGTGACCCCCACTTGTCCTTGTTGCCCCTGCTTCATCAACGACGACTCGATCAGCGTGATCGACGACTAGAGCCCGACACCTCACATCACATCACGCCCCCTTTAGTTGCTCGACTCTGCAGAGCTACTATCGAGTGCCGAGGGTGATCCCTCATAACGCACTCCGATGATAATTCTGTAGTGTAGCTATTCGGTCGTGGTCATCGAGGGTGATTTCCTCTTTCACCATTCCTGATACGGCTCTGTCGTTCAACACCTCAAGTGTGAACCTCGAGGGTGATCCCTCTTACGTTCACCTTGATGATTACATTGAGTGGAATCAATCGGGGGTGATTCCTCGGGTTTTCCCCTTGATGTTTGGACACACGGTTACAATGACTTTACTTGAGACCTTGGTGGAAGTCGGGCGGGCCCGGAGAGCACCCGCAAGATGGTTACGTGGCACGGCCGGGCATTCTAGGCCCTTGTCGTAAGTCCACGAGACGGGGCGACGGGGTCACTTTCGATCGTGAGTCTCTGCTCGTCTCTGCAAGCTAATAATACACTATGGTTTGGGTATTTGTTCTGAGTTGGCCTCTGGCCTTTACGCACCAACCACCACGTGAGAATAGTTATGGGCCTCGACATCGCGATATCAGCTGAAGCTTTGTTAGACGTCCAGTTCAGCAGTGCGGCACGGCTGGGCCGGCACCATCCTGTAGTGGTGGAGCCTGGTCCGCCCTGCTCGCAACGACTCGGAGTGCAACGGGCGATGGGCCCAGACCCCGGAGTGCTTAGGAGGTAGACCGGTGGGGACCTCTCTGCTGAGCCTAGGTCGGGCTGCGACGTGTTGATCTTCCGAGGCCGGGCATTGACCCCAGAAAGGTGTGTCCGGCCAGAGTGATCGAGCGTGTTGGAAAACTGTTGGGGAACGTTGCAGAAAATTAAAATTTTTCCTACGGTTTCACCAAGATCCATCTATGAGTTCATTTAAGCAACGCGTCAAGGGAGTGAGTTTGCATCTACATAACACTTGTAGATCGAGTGCGGAAGCGTTCAAGGGGATGGTGATGATGGAGTCGTACTCGCCGTGATTCGGATCACCGATGACTAAGTGCTGAACGGACAGCACCTCCGCGTTCAACACACGTACGGGACGGACGACGTCTCCTCCGTCTTGATCCAGCAAGGAGGAAGGAGAGGTTGAGGAAGGCAGCTCCAACGGCAGCACGACGGCGTGGTGTAGTTGGTGCAGCAGTACTCCGACAGGGCTTCGCCAAGCACGTACAGAGGAGGAGAGGTGTTGGGGAGGGGAGGGGCTGCGCCTTGAGTTGTGCCCAGCAGCCCTCCCCTGACCCCTCTATTTATAGGGGAAGGGGCAAGGGGGGCCGACCCCTTTAGATGGGATCTAGAGGGGGGCGGCGGCCAGGGAGGGGAGGCTTGCCCCCCAAGCAAGGGGGGCGCCCCCCTTAGGGTTTCCCCCCCAACCCTAGGCGCATGGGCCCAAGGTGGGGGGGCGCGCCCAGCCCTCCAGGGGCTGGCTCCCTGCCCCTTGCGGCCCATGTGGCCCTCCGGGAGGGGTGGCCCCTCCCGGTGGACCCCCGGAACCCCTCCGGTGGCCCCGGTACAATACCGATAGGACCCCGAATTCTTCCGGTGTCCGTATGACAACTTCCCATATGTAAAACTTCACCTCCGGACCATTCCGGAACTCCTTGTGACGTCCGGGATCTCATCCGGGACTCCGAACAACTTTCGGTAATCACATACAAGTCTTCCTAATAACCCTAGCGTCACTGAACCTTAAGTGTGTAGACCCTACGGGTTCGGGAGACATGCAGACATGACCGAGACTCTCCGGTCAATAACCAACAACGGGATCTGGATACCCATGTTGGCTCCCACATGCTCCTCGATGATGTCATCGGATGAACCACGATGTCGAGGATTCGATCAAACCCCGTATACAATTCCTTTTGTCAATCGGTACGTTACTTGCCCGAGACCCGATCGTCGGTATCCCAATACCTTGTTCAGTCTCGTTACCGGCAAGTCACTTTACTCGTACCGTAATGCATGATCCCGTGACTAACCACTTAGTCACTTTGAGCTCATTATGATGATGCATTACCGAGTGGGCCCAGAGATACCTCTCCGTCATACGGAGTGACAAATCCCAGTCTCGATCCGTGTCAACCCAACAGACACTTTCGGAGATACCTGTAGTGCACCTTTATAATCACCCAGTTACGTTGTGACGTTTGGTACACCCAAAGCACTCTTACGGTATTCGGGAGTTACACGATCTCATGGTCTAAGGAAGAGATACTTGACATTGAAAAAGCTCTAGCAAACGAACTACACGATCTCATGCTATGCTTAGGATTGGGTCTTGTCCATCACATCATTCTCCTAATGATGTGATCACGTTATCAACGACATCCAATGTCCATAGCCAGGAAACCATGACTATCTGTTGATCATAACGAGCTAGTCAACTAGAGGCTCACTAGGGACATATTGTGGTCTATGTATTCACACGTGTATTACGATTTCCGGATAATACAGTTATAGCATGAATAAAAGACTATTATCATGAACAAAGAAATATAATAATAACACTTTTATTATTGCCTCTAGGGCATATTTCCAACAGTCTCCCACTTGCACTAGAGTCAATAATCTAGTTACATTGTGATGAATCGAACACCCATAGAGTTCTGGTGTTGATCATGTTTTGCTCGCGAGAGAGGTTTAGTCAACGGATCTGCGACATTCAGATCCGTATGTACTTTGCAAATATCTATGTCTCCATCTTGAACATTTTCACGAATGAAGTTGAAACGACGCTTGATGTGCCTGGTCTTCTTGTGAAACCTGGGCTCCTTGGCAAGGGCAATAGCTCCAGTGTTGTCACAGAAGAGTTTGATTGGCCCCGACGCATTGGGTATGACTCCTAGGTCGGTGATGAACTCCTTCACCCAAATAGCTTCATGCGCTGCCTCCGAGGCTGCCATGTACTCTGCTTCACATGTAGATCCCGCCACTACGCTCTGCTTGCAGCTGCACCAGGTTACTGCTCCACCATTCAACATATACACGTATCCGGTTTGTGACTTAGAGTCATCCAGATCTGTGTCGAAGCTAGTGTCGACGTAACCCTTTACGACGAGCTCTTCGTCACCTCCATAAACGAGAAACATGTCCTTTGTCCTTTTCAGGTACTTCAGGATATTCTTGACCGCTGTCCAGTGTTCCTTGCCGGGATTACTTTGGTACCTTCCTACCAAACTTACGGCAAGGTTTACATCAAGTCTGGTACACAACATGGCATACATAATAGATCCTATGGCTGAAGCACAGGGGATGACACTTATCTCTTCTTTATCTTTTGCCATGGTCGGGCATTGAGCCGAGCTCAATCTCACACCTTGCAATACAGGCAAGAACCCCTTCTTGGACTGATCCATTTTGAACTTCTTCAAAATCTTATCAAGGTATGTGCTTTGTGAAAGACCTATGAGGCGTCTCGATCTATCTCTATAGATCTTGATGCCTAATATATAAGCAGCTTCTCCAAGGTCCTTCATTGAAAAACACTTATTCAAGTAGGCCTTAATGCTGTCCAAAAGTTCTATATCATTTCCCATCAAGAGTATGTCATCTACATATAATATGAGAAATGCTACAGAGCTCCCACTCACTTTCTTGTAAACGCAGGCTTCTCCATAAGTCTGCATAACCCAAACGCTTTGATCATCTCATCAAAGCGAATATTCCAACTCCGAGATGCTTGCACCAGCCCATAAATGGATCGCTGGAGCTTGCACACTTTGTTAGCGTTCTTAGGATCGACAAAATCTTCCGGCTGCATCATATACAGTTCTTCCTTAAGATGCCCGTTAAGGAATGCCGTTTTGACGTCCATTTGCCATATCTCATAATCATAGTATGCGGCAATTGCTAACATGATTCGGACGGACTTCAGCTTCGCTACGGGAGAGAATGTCTCGTCGTAGTCAATCCCTTGAACTTATCGATAACCCTTAGCGACAAGTCGAGCTTTATAGATGGTAACATTTCCATCCACGTCCGTCTTCTTCTTAAAGATCCATTTGTTTTTTATCGCTCGCCGATCATCGGGCAAGTCTGTCAAAGTCCATACTTTGTTTTCATACATGGATTCTATCTCGGATTTCATGGCTTCAAGCCATTTGTTGGAATCTGGGCCCGCCATCGCTTCTTCATAGTTCGAAGGTTCACCGTTGTCTAACAACATGATTTCCAGGACGGGGTTGCCGTACCACTCTGGTGCGGAACGTGTCCTTGTGGACCTATGAAGTTCAGTAGCAACTTGATCGGAAGTACCTTGATCATCATCATTATTTTCCTCTTCAGTAGGTGTAGGCATCACAGGAACATTTTCTTGAGCTGCACTACTATCCCGTTCAAGAGGTAGTACTTCATCGAGTTCTACTTTCCTCCCACTTACTTCTTTCGAGAGAAACTCTTTTTCCAGAAAGCATCCGTTCTTGGCAACAAAGATCTTGCCCTCGGATCTTAAGTAGAAGGTATACCCAACGGTTTCCTTAGGGTATCCTATGAAGACACATTTTTCCGACTTGGGTTCGAGCTTTTCAGGTTGAAGTTTCTTGACATAAGCATCGCATCCCCAAACTTTTAGAAACGACAGCTTAGGTTTCTTCCCAAACCATAATTCATACGGTGTCGTCTCAACGGATTTAGACGGTGCCCTATTTAAAGTGAATGTAGCTGTCTCTAGAGCGTATCCCCAAAATGATAGCGGTAAATCGGTCAGAGACATCATAGACCGCACCATATCTAATAGAGTGCGATTACGACGTTCGGCCACACCGTTACGCTGAGGTGTTCCAGGCGACGTGAGTTGTGAAACGATTCCACATTTCCTTAAGTGTGTACCAAATTCGTGACTTAAGTATTCTCCTCCATGATCTGATCGTAGGAATTTTATCTTTCGGTCACGTTGATTCTCTACCTCATTCTGAAATTCCTTGAACTTTTCAAAGGTCTCAGACTTGTGTTTCATTAAGTAGACATACCCATATCTACTCAAGTCATCAGTGAGAGTGAGAACATAACGATATCCTCCGCGAGCCTCAACGCTCATTGGACCGCACACATCGGTATGTATGATTTCCAACAAGTTGGTTGCTCGCTCCATTGTTCTGGAGAACGAAGTCTTGGTCATCTTGCCCATGAGGCATGGTTCGCATGTGTCAAATGATTCATAATCTAGAGACTCCAAAAGTCCATCAGCATGGAGCTTCTTCATGCGCTTGACACCAATGTGACCAAGGCGGCAGTGCCACAAGTATGTGGGACTATCGTTATCAACTTTACATCTTTTGGTATTCACGCTATGAATATGTGTAACATTACGCTCGAGATTCATTAAGAATAAACCATTGACCATCGGAGCATGACCATAAAACATATCTCTCATATAAATGGAACAACTATTATTCTCGGATTTAAATGAGTAGCCATCTCGTATCAAACGAGATCCAAATACAATGTTCATGCTCAAACTTGGCACGAAATGACAATTATTAAGGTTCAAAACTAATCCCGTAGGTAAATGTAGAGGTAGCGTGCCGACGGCGATCACATCGACTCTGGAACCATTCCCGACGCGCATCGTCACCTCGTCCTTCGCCAGTCTCCGCTTATTCCGCAGCTCCTGCTGTGAGTTACAAATATGAGCAACGGCACCGGTATCAAATACCCAGGAGTTACTACGAGTACTGGTAAGGTACACATCAATTACATGTATATCAAATATACCTTTGGTGTTGCCGACCTTCTTATCCGCTAAGTATTTGGGCCAGTTCTGCTTCCAGTGACCCTTCCCCTTGCAATAAAAGCACTCAGTCTCAGGCTTGGGTCCATTCTTTGACTTCTTCCCGGTAACAGGCTTACCAGGCGCAGCAACCTCCTTGCCGTCCTTCTTGAAGTTCTTCTTGCCCTTGCCCTTCTTGAACTTAGTGGTCTTATTGACCATCAACACTTGATGTTCTTTCTTGATTTCAGCCTCTGCTGACTTCAGCATAGAAAATACTTCAGGAATGGTCTTTTCCATCCCCTGCATATTGTAGTTCATCACAAAGCTCTTGTAGCTTGGTGGGAGCGACTGAAGGATTCTGTCAATGACCGCCTCATCAGGGAGGTTAATATTCAGCTGGGTCATACGGTTGTGCAACCCAGACATCTTGAGTATGTGCTCACTGACAGAACTATTTTCCTCCATCTTACAACTATAGAACTTGTCGGAGACGTCATATCTCTCGACCCGGGCGTGAGCTTGGAAAACTAGTCTCAGCTCCTCGAACATCTCATATGCTCCGTGATGCTCAAAACGCTTTTGGAGCCCCGGTTCTAAGCTGTAAAGCATGCCGCACTGAACGAGGGAGTAATCATCAGCACGAGTCTGCCAAGCATTCATAATGTCTTGGTTCTCTGGGACGGGAGCGTCACCTAGCGGTCCTTCTAGGACATATTGTTTCCTGGCAGCTATGAGGATGATCCTCAGGTTCCGGACCCAGTCCGTATAGTTGCTGCCATCATCTTTCAGCTTGGTTTTCTCTAGGAACGCGTTGAAGTTCATGTTGACATGAGCGTTGGCCATTTGATCTACAAGACATATTTGCAAAGGTTTTTAGACTAAGTTCATGATAATTAAGCTCATCTAATCAAATTATTATAATGAACTCCCACTCAGATTTGACATCCCTCTAGTCATCTAAGTGATACACGATCCGAGTCGACTAGGCCGTGTCCGATCATCACGTGAGACGGACTAGTCATCGTCGGTGAACATTCTCATGTTGATCGTATCTTCCATACGACTCGTGTTCGACCTTTCGGTCTCCGTGTTCCGAGGCCATGTCTGTACATGCTAGGCTCGTCAAGTTAACCCTAAGTGTATTGCATGTGTAAATCTGTCTTACACCTGTTGTATGTGAACGTAAGGATCTATCACACCCGATCATCACGTGGTGCTTCGAAGCGACGAACTTTAGCAACGGTGCACAGTTAGGGGAGAACACTTCTTGAAATTGGTGTAAGGGATCATCTTATTTACTACCGTCGTTCTAAGTAAACAAGATGCATAAACATAATAAACATCACATGCAATTATATAATAGTGACATGATATGGCCAATATCATATAGCTCCATTGATCTCCATCTTCGGGGCTCCATGATCATCTTGTCACCGGCATGACACCATGATCTCCATCATCATGATCTCCATCATCATGTCTTCATGAAGTTGTCACGCCAACGACTACTTCTACTTCTATGGCTAACGCGTTTAGCAATAAAGTAAAGTAAGTTACATGGCGTTCTTCAATGACACGCAGGTCATACAAAAATAAAGACAACTCCTATGGCTCCTGCCGGTTGTCATACTCATCGACATGCAAGTCGTGATTCCTATTACAAGAACATGGTCTCATACATCACAATATGTCATTCATCATTCATCACAACTTCTGGCCATATCACATCACATGAACAATCGCTGCAAAAACAAGTTAGACGTCCTCTAATTGTTGTTGCATCTTTTACGTGGCTGCAATTGGGTTCTAGCAAGAACGCTTTCTTACCTACGAATAACCACAACGTGATACTTGAGATATGTGGCTCCGGGATTGCTTTCTCGCAGGGAGTCGAGAAAGGATCTCTGGGCGTTATTGTTACAACATGTTTGATAAATATAAACTGCTATTCTTTACTCTTCTACATGCTGCAAGATGCTCGGAGCTGCGTGAAGATGCTAGTCTTCGATAGGCTAGGCTTTCCCCCTCTATTCTGGCATTCTGCAGTTCAGTCCACAGATACAACCCTTCCATTTGATACAAATGCATACTTAGTATAGATCTGATGCTTGCGAGTACTTTGGATGAGTACTCACGGTTGCTTTGCTACCCCCTTTCCCCCTTCTTTCTTCTTTCCGGTTGATGCAACCAGATGGTGGATCCCTGGAGCCAGATGCCACCGCCGATGAATGCTGCTATATGGAGACCACCGACGAGCAGGAGTAGTTAGGAGGTCCCAGGCAGGAGGCCTTGCCTCTTCGATCGTGTTGCTTTTGTGCTAGCCTTCTTAAGGCATCCTTGTTTAACTTATGTCTGTACTCAGATATTGTTGCTTCCGCTGACTCTTGTGTATCGAGCTTGTATTCGAGCCCTCAAGGCCCCTGGCTTGTAATATAAAGCTTGTATTATTTTATTTGTGTCTAGAGTTGTGTTCTGATATCTTCCCGTGAGTCCCTGATCTTGATCGTACACATTTGCGTGTATGATTAGTGTATGATTGAATCGGGGGCGTCACAAGTTGGTATCAGAGCCAACTGCCTGTAGGATCCCCCTTTCTAACTCCTTGGCCGAAGTTGAGTCTAGTCTTTGAAAAAAAAACTGATTTACTAACATGGCTGTGCGGCTTACGGGCCCACGTCGCCATTGGGTGGTATTAGGATCTTTTACTCCTCGACTATACTATGGGACTCTGATCTCTCTTCTATTCGGGCTAAATGGTTTTGTTAACTCTAACTCTAGGTTCTCGTAAATACTTTCTCCCGGAGAGCCCCTCACTCCAGATGATTTCTTGGTGCACCAGAAGATTCTGAAGATGCTCTCTGCTGTTTTACCGAGACCCTTCTGCCCTTCGCCGTTACAATCCCTACCACTGATAAATCCTTATGCATAACTACCAATGTTGTCGTTCATACCTTCATCCCCAGTTGCTTTTGTTATTACAAGATGTCCTGAAATACTCTTCGATGTTCCGAGGATCCTTTATGCTTACTGCCCTGCAGTCCTTGCCGCATGAATACCCCTTCGGTTAATTACTCGCTCTTATCGAGTATCCATTCACCCCAGTTATTCTTATGTTTCATAAGATACTTGGTAATACAATCCGAGCTTTCGATGACCTCTGTCGCCTATTGCTCTAGAAAGTCTTACCTGCCTACACTCTGATGAATTCCATATGCCTACCAGTATCCATTGACGTCCTTTGTCATTATCATCTTGAGTCTTTCGATTTGATATGTCTGTGTCGCAATCATCAGTTGATCCTTATAGATTATCTTTCCGGCTCAGACGTCTTCTCGAATATGAGCTGGTTCTCGGCCAATCAGATTGCCATCGATTGTGCTCTAAGTCTATTCAACTTAACCATCCTTGGTCAGAGCGTTTGCTTCTGATCCCTTGATTTTGGAAATCATAATTCCTTTGCATTTCAGCTCTGAATTAGTCAGTTGCTTCTATAATCTGATATCCTTGCATCCTTTCTACTTTTGGTTGAGTAATGATGCTCACATCAGATCCCGTGTGAACCACCAGATCCTTTGTGGGGTTCTATCCGACAACATCCTTCATATACAGTAACCTTGTGAGCTTTTCCTCGGATACATAATGCCTTTGGCAAATTGTATCTTCTGCTTCCTCAACCATGCTCTACTCTCGGGATTGATATTTTTACTCCTGAAGTTTCTGGGAAAGGTTCCTAAGATGCCTCTATGGGTTGAACCTACGCCTTCCCTAATCTGTTTGAACCCGAGAGTCTTCATGAGTCTTACTCTTCTGGTGTTTTGCCAGATAAAATATCAACACTACAGCTTCACCGAAAGCGAGAAGTGAATGGAAAGTTATGCATTAGAGAAATGAGAGTCGACCTTGAACCTTGTGTTCATGCCCATGGACCCGATGTGGAACTTATCATGGAAGCTTCTTGTTATAATAATAATCCCCTTGTGATAAGTTCATCTGTTATCTATATTTGGTCCTTTCCAACTGTGGTTTCGACCATATTGTTCTTCTTTGATCCCATTTCTCGGACAAGTTAAAGTACTTGTCTTCTTCAGATCATTTCACCTGTCCAACCTTACTTTGATCTACCTCCGAGTATTACCCTATGGTATCTCGAGAATATCACGAAACTACATAACCCCTTATGAGTTCTTCATCAACTATTTTCTCACTGATTCCAATTTTCCACGGGTTCTGAGTTGTTAGACACTCGAGAATACCGATAACTGATTCGAGTCTATACTTTCCTTTCCATTGTTTCATTTAAACTTTCTTGTAACCTAAAATATCCGAGCAGTGGTATTTCCCTGCTTATGTGAACACCTCGGTGTACAAACCCTGTCAGAAAGACCTTGTTACTATTGTTGATGACATTCCGATAGCCACCGATGGACGAGAAGTTTGCCTATTGGTCCGCCTCGCCTTGCGAGCAGGAAAATGGTTCTCTTCGTCCCTCGCCCTTCGTACCAACATTGTTGCCAACATAATTGATAGGCTATCCACTGACCTGCCTTGCTATCATGACCGTGCAAAATGATTTGCGCCTTCCTTCTTTTAACCCACATGGTGGGCCCATAACCGACAGTTCCACAGGATCGAAACCTGACTCTCCTGTACAACCTTAACTCTGAAATATTCTTTGCACTTGGCTTCGTATGTAAATCACAAGCCACCTTCCTAGTGATCATTCTGGTATCAGAGGAAATACTTATTCCCATTGCTCTGAACCCCTTTCACCCTCTGTTTCAGGCAACGAACGATTGCCTACCCGGTTGAACCTTCTTATTGCACCTTCTTACCTTGCTCTCGATAACTTTCTTAAATTTCAACTTGAGAGATGCCTCTATGCCACGTTCAGTGAGATAGCCCTCAGGTACCTATCTTGTGATGAGCTCCGTCCTTCTCTAGTCTTTCTCCCTTACTTCGCCACTTAAATCTCGGGACGATATTTCTTGTAGTGGAGGAGAATTGTGACGCCCGGATAATTAAGCTACAGTAATCCCAAGTTAATAGTGCCACATCACCACTCTTACTGTTGCTAATCCTCGGTTGATCCAAATCGCAATTCAAATTCAAATTAAAGTCCAAAACTCGAAGTTTTCAAACATGAAAGCTGAAATGTTCAAACTGTGGCAAATAATCTCTGGTTATTTGTCTTGTTGAAATCAACCTCTTTTGAATTCACAAAATGCCCCTGAAATTTATTTGTGGTCCAACAACCAGTTATTTGACCTTTTCAATTTTAAAAAAAATAGTTGAACACCCCCCCAGATGCATTGAAACTTTTTGTAGCAAGCCAGGATATTGCACTGCATTTTTGTGCCAAGTTTTATATTAAAGAAAACTCTTTAAGTAGCTCAAATATAATGCAAAGTAGGAAAGGTATAAATAAATGAAAAAGAAACTACAAACAATTGGAAAGAAAAGAAAGGCCCCGCAACCCCATATCCCCTGGGCCTTGACCCAACGGGTCCAACCGGCCCACTCTAACCCCTCGCCCCTGTTTCCTGTATCTCGGGCGCGTCCGACCGAGCACCCGCTCGCGCTCGTCCCCATCGAACCCCTTCACCGGCGATGGCCAGGAGGATAAGGCCTCCACCGAGGCACCCCCCATAGATATTTTCTTCCCCTGCCTCCTCCCACTTCCACATGCCCCAGCGCTCTCCACTCACCTCGCTCTCTCCCTCCTCACTGATTCCCCATCTCCCGAGCGCGGCCGTCACCGACCACCACGCTTCGTCGCGGCCACCGGCGTTTCCGCGCCCGCAGCTCGTGTCCACGAGCACAGCCTCGTTCGTCTCCGTCGACTGGAGCCGTCCATTTGAGCCGGGCGATGCCACTGTGCGTAGATCGAGCCGGTCTTGTCTTCTGCATCACCGGCAATCGCCGTCGACCTTGCTCTGCCACAACCACCGGCCACCTCTCGCCCCGCTGTTGTGTCCGCGAAGACCGCCGCCGTCCACTACATCCTCTACGCCAACAAACACAAGCCGGGGAGCACATCTACGACCACTACGACTCCATCTTCCTCCTTCGACCACCGCCGATCTCCTCCGATCCCGGCGTCTTCTCCGTCTGCGACGAGCTCTGCAGCTCCTAAACCTCCCGTCGAGCCTCCGTGTGCTCCTAGGTGAGCACCCCGTCCATCCCCTTTCCCTTCTGCTCCTCGACGCACGCGTCCACCCCGGCGTTGTCGCGCTCCCGAATGCCCCTGTGAGCCGCCGTACCCTGGTCATGCGCTGCCGCTGCTACCTGCTACTACCTACTGCTGTTGCCTCCTGCGCACGCGCGCTGGCCGCGCCCGGCCCTGCGTCCAGCCGCCCTGCAACCGCGGCCTGCATCGGCCCCTCGCCCTGCGTCGCTCAGCGGCCCAGGCTCACGCCGTGCAGCGCCACGCCCTGCGCCCAACTCGTGTGCATGCCGCCGCTGCTATGCTGAATCTACTGCTGCTGCTAATTACTGTAGCTATGGCTAGCTTTGCGAATATTACACGGACTAGCTCCCTTGGCAGCCTCTAATCAGCAGTTAAACAACTACTAACAGTGGTAAAAATAATATGAGTAGGTAGTCTACTTGACAAACTTCATTTTACCCCACTGGACCAAATTCATTTGATGCATGAAATAAATCCTATGAAAATCACAAAATGCTATCTTCTGTTAGCAGAAAACAGAACTGTGTGTGCGTGTGTGTATTCTGTGTGTGGTGGCCGGCCGGCTCTCCGTTTGCTAATTAGTACTCCTACTAGTTAGTCTAATCAGCGGTTAGGTATAGTGCAAATGATAGGTGGACCCCCCCTCTAAATATCCACTTAAAAAGAAAATGCAAGATATGTGTGAATGACACCCTGGCCCCATCTACAGTTTTGACCAGTCAACAGTCAAGCAGTTGACTGTTGACTGCCCTGTTGACTGAGTCAATTGGGACCACCAAGACCCACTGTCAGCCTCTAGTGGCCCTGCTGTGTACACTCTGCCGGGTGCACATAGCAATTTCACCTTTTATTTCGAATTAATAATGATTCCAGGGATTGTTTAAATCTTTGAAAAATCATAGAAAATAATCCGTAACTCGGATGAAAAAGTTTTCTACATGAAAGTTGCTCAGAACGACGAGACGAATCCGAACACGCGATTTGTTCGTCCGCCACACGTCCCTAGCATAGCAAACGTTGAACTTTTCCCCTCCGGTTCATTTGTCTAACAGACGTCCGGAACTGCTTAGTATAGCCTGCTTTTGATGCATAGCCTGCTTTGCTACTGTTATTGTTTGCTCCTATTCTGATGCATAGCCTGCTTTTGTACCTGCTTTTGTTACCTACCTGCTTATCCTAAACTGCTTAGTATAGGTTGGTTAGTGATCCATCAGTGACCCCCACTTGTCCTTGTTGCCCCTGCTTCATCAGCGACGACTCGATCAGCGTGATCGACGACCAGAGCCCGACACCTCACATCACATCACGCCCCCTTTAGTTGCTCGACTCTGCAGAGCTACTATCGAGTGCCGAGGGTGATCCCTCATAACGCACTCCGATGATAATTCTGTAGTGTAGCTATTCGGCCGTGGTCATCGAGGGTGATTTCCTCTTTCACCATTCCCGATACGGCTCTGTCGTTCAACACCTCAAGTGTGAACCTCGAGGGTGATCCCTCTTACGTTCACCTTGATGATTACATTGAGTGGAATCCATCGGGGGTGATTCCTCGGGTTTTCCCCTTGATGTTTGGACACACGGTTACAATGACTTTACTTGAGACCTTGGTGGAAATCGGGCGGGCCCGGAGAGCACCCGCAAGATGGTTACGTGGCACGGCCGGGCATTCTAGGCCCTTGTCGTAAGTCCACGAGACGGGGCGACGGGGTCACTTTCGATCGTGAGTCTCTGCTCGTCTCTGCAAGCTAATAATACACTATGGTTTGGGTATTTGTTCTGAGTTGGCCTCTGGCCTTTACGCACCAACCACCACGTGAGAGTAGTTATGGGCCTCGACGTCGCGGTATCAGCTGAAGCTTTGTCAGACGTCCAGTTCAGCAGTGCGGCACGGCTGGGCCGGCACCATCCTGTAGTGGTGGAGCCTGGTCCGCTCTTCTTGCAACGACTCGGAGTGCAACGGGCGATGGGCCCAGACTCCAAAGTGCTTAGGAGGTAGACCGGCGGGGACCTCTCTGCTGAGCCTAGGTCGGGCTGCGACGTGTTGATCTTCCGAGGCCGGGCATTGACCCCAGAAAGGTGTGTCCGGCCGGAGTGATCGAGCGTGTTGGAAAACGTGGTGCACCCCTGCAGGGAAGATTATCTATTAATAGCCGTGTCCACAGTAACAGACGTTTAGACTTATATCCTGATCTTATACAACTACAAATGGATACTTGAGATATGTGGCTCCGGGATTGCTTTCTCGCAGGGAGTCGAGAAAGGATCTCTGGGCGTTATTGTTACAACATGTTTGATAAATATAAACTGCTATTCTTTACTCTTCTACATGCTGCAAGATGCTCAGAGCTGCGTGAAGATGCTAGTCTTCGATAGGCTAGGATTTCCCCCTCTATTCTGGCATTCTGCAGTTCAGTCCACAGATACAACCCTTCCATTTGATACAAATGCATACTTAGTATAGATCTGATGCTTGCGAGTACTTTGGATGAGTACCCACGGTTGCTTTGCTACCCCCTTTTCCCCCTTCTTTCTTCTTTCCGGTTGATGCAACTAGATGGTGGATCCCTGGAGCCAGATGCCACCGCCGATGAATGCTGCTATATGGAGACCGCCGACGAGCAGGAGTAGTTAGGAGGTCCCAGGCAGGAGGCCTTGCCTCTTCGATCGTGTTGCTTTTGTGCTAGCCTTCTTAAGGCATCCTTGTTTAACTTATGTCTGTACTCAGATATTGTTGCTTCCGCTGACTCTTGTGTATCGAGCTTGTATTCGAGCCCTCGAGGCCCCTGGCTTGTAATATAAAGCTTGTATTATTTTATTTGTGTCTAGAGTTGTGTTGTGATATCTTCCCGTGAGTCCCTGATCTTGATCGTACACATTTGCGTGTATGATTAGTGTACGATTGAATCGGGGGCGTCACACAGGGTTTGGACTCCATTTCATCTCAGGCATATGAGGCATCCGAGGTGAAGCACTTAGAAATTTGCTTGCTAACGGCAAAATCGAAATTGGTCATCTCCATGCTGATGGAACCGGTCCGCTATGAGTAACTTGTCTCCAGATTCACCACAAATACTAGCTTCATACTGATAGGATTTGCTTTAAATTCACCCTTGGATGTAGCGCAAGTTAGCTGTCCGGTAGAGAAAGAATGTGTTCAGAAATGACGGAACAGGATATGTCCATCAGCAAAGCCTGATCAATGAGCTCTTTAAAATTGTTTTTCAACAAGCCTATGATAAGTTGAAATGGCCATTTGTGCTATAAATGCTTAAAATCAAAGGTTTCTTTGATAAGTGGATTGGATGGATTATGCACACTATCAAGGTATGGAATAATGTTAGTATTCAGGTAAATGATAATATTGGTCCTTACTTCCCTATACTCATAAGGGGTTAAGGCAAGGGGTGATTCTTTGTCCCCTCTAATTTTTGACCTAATAGTTGATGCTTTAGCCATGCCCATGGACAAAAACTAGATTTAATGGCCTAACTAAAGGTGTACTTTAAGAGAACATTGATAATGGGTGAATATACAACAATATGCCGATGACATCATTTTCCTCCTGCAAGATGACTATGATAGTGCTCGCAATATTAAGTTTGTGTTTTTCTTTTCTTTTTGAACAAATGTCTGGTTTGAAAATCAACTTTCATAAGAGTGAGTTTTTTTTCTTTTGGGGGATGTTATCAATAAAGTAGATATCTTTGCCAAAAAAATACTTGGCATATAGGGTCTATTTCTATGAGATATTTGGAATTACTTGTAGATGAAAAGAGAGCTAGAAAGAAAATTGGAAACCTCCTAGGGAGAAAATGAAAAAAAATATAGTAACTAACAAGGGAGACAACTTGCAAGTGTTGGTAGATTCATTTCAATCAAGTTTTCTCTGATTGTAATTCCATATTTTATGATGTCTTTCTATGGTTTACCGGTTGGAGTGAATAAGAGAATGAACTTGTTTGGAGCTAGGTTGTTATGGTTGGAAGATGCTGATAACAAAGAAACCCATTTAGTAAAATGGTATGAGGTCTGTTGACCTAAAGATTTGTGAGGGTTAGGAATTCAAAACTTAGATTTGGTGAATAAAGCCCTTTTTTGTAAATGGTGGTGGAAAATTTTCGATACCGAGGGCATGTGGCAATATATTATTCATAATAAATATCAAAGAGGAAAATGTATTTCTGGGATCAAAGCTAACCAAGGTGATTAACAATTATGTACTATGATTTTAAAACACAAAGATCATTTTTCTTCTCTTCATGTAAATTTAAAATTGGTAATGGATTTCTTTTTTGAGATTTTGGGAAGACTAGTGGATTGGCGATAAACCTCTTAAAACCAATTTCCCAAGATTATATAATGCGTTCTTTGGTAAAAATAAAATATGTCGATGAAATTCTTTGCAGAAGCCTTGATCAAGTTTAGTTTAGAAGGACCTTGTATGGAGACTACTTAGATCTATGGAATCATATTAAGGAAGTTTGTGTTGATGTGGTATTGAGCGACCAAAAGAATTTCATTAGGTGGACACTAACTAAAAATGATGCCTACTCTGTTAAGTCTTATCATAGGCTTCTCACTAAAAATGGGGTTAAATACCGGCACAACTTTGTTTAGAAAGTTAAGATGCCACCTAGAATGAAAATGTTTATGTGATTGCTTCTTAGGTCAATATGTCAACGAAAGATAATTCGGCTAGAAGAGGATGGATTAGTGATAGGAAATGCTCTTATTGTTGAAAAGAATAATCTATCAATCCCTTGTTCCTTAAATGTTTTGTTTCAAAATTGCTTTGATTATGAAATGTGCTTTTAATTTACATGATATATGTGTGTAAGTGCATCTAGTGCCACCCCTAGTTGGTTTTGGAGTATTGACGACAAACCTGGTTGAGGGACTAATGTGTTTGTGAGAATTGCAGGATAACACAGGTAGTAGTCCCTCCTTGATTCGGTTTACCTACCGGAGATGGCCCCTAAAAATCTGTGAAGACACTGAAGACAATGGAGGTCTGTGAAGATATTCACATTGAAGACTATGACACGAGAAGACATTGAGTGAAGACTATGGAGCGCGAACACTTAGTTGTTTCGTTGTTTCCTTTTCTTCTTTGTTGAGTCATAGGAACCACCGCACTGTTAAGTGGGGTCCAAGTGAACAAAGTCAGAGTGACCGAAGTGATGCTCAAACCAAATCCTATGTCTTCGAGCGAAGACAATGAGAGCAAATCTTATCCTGTGTCGGATAAGTCAGCTTTACTTGTAGCCCAAGTCAAGCTGCCGCGTGTGTTTGAAATCTGACCGTTGCGAC
This sequence comes from Triticum aestivum, assembly GCF_018294505.1. Classification (NCBI taxonomy): domain Eukaryota; kingdom Viridiplantae; phylum Streptophyta; class Magnoliopsida; order Poales; family Poaceae; genus Triticum; species Triticum aestivum. Next base: position 239,312,833 of record NC_057801.1, read on the forward strand.
ACGTGTCAGTTCCTTAGTGACCCAGGGTCATTTCGGACAAATCCGGTCGGGTTGCCCAGTGGCTATAAATAGCCCACCCCCTACACCATAAATTGGTGGCTGCTCAGAGTTAGTACACGGCTTTTGTCGTTTGAGAGCAACCCACCACCGAAGCTTTCGAGAGAGAATCCTTGCGAGGACAAAGCCCAAACCACCCAGAGCCCAGAGAGTGTTTGGCATCACTGAAGTCTTTTTGTCCGCGTGATCTGAAGACTTGTTACACTTGAGGACTGTGAATCCTCCAGCCGGTTAGGCATTGCGTTCTGAGCATCCAAGAGCCATTGTGGATTGCCGGTGAACGAAGTCTGTGAAGGTTCGGAAGTCTACCTTGAAGACTTACCAGAGTGATTGGGCGGGGACTAGTGTCCTTAGCTCAAGGGGAATAAGGTGAAGATGTAGTCTTCTGAGTTGAATCTCAGCCTCCCTAACCAGACGTACAGTTGTCACAGCAACTGGAACTTTTCAAACAAATCCCTGTCCTTCTAAAGCCACTGGTTCTATCTCTTCCTTCTCTTTACTTACAGTTTGTCTTCGTGAAGTCATTGCCTGCTTGCATTATCTGTTTGACTTCACTGTGTGACTATCTGTTCTGATTGGCTTCATACTATCTTCCATCCTGATCTTTACTACTTAGCTGCTATTAGTCTTCATGCTTTCACTCCATTGAATACTTGACTATGGCTTGTCTAGTGTAGTCTACCTTCTGCTGCATTAGAATAGTGTTGTTTATATTGTCTGTCTTCAAAACTCCCATGTTTTGAAGACTTTCATAGAAATCACCTATTCACCCCCCTCTAGTCGATAACTAGCCCTTTCAATTGGTATCAGAGCAAGATACTCCCTTGTTCTATGTGATTCGGTTTAACCACCTAGAGTTTAGCTATGTCGACTGCAGGGATAATCAAAGTCTCCGCTGCGTGCCCCATCTTCGATGGCACTGAATATCCCTACTGGAAGAATAGGATGTGCATGCATCTTGAAGCCATTGATGTCGATCTATGGTATGTTGTCAAGAACGACGTTCCCAAGACTGGTGAAGGTGTCACCCCTGCTGATGTCAAGAAGTTCATTCAAATGGACTCTACTGCCAAGAACATCATCTATGGTCACCTTACCAAAGGACAGTATGGCCGTGTGAGTGCTCTGGAAACGTCGAAGCTAGTCTGGGACTGGCTATCCAAGGTCAATGAAGGCGTCTCAACTCAGCGAGATCAACGTATCAGTACTCTCCGCAACCTCTTCAACCGCTTCAAGAGACACGACAACGAGAATGTCTAGCTCACATTTGATCGCCTCACTGATATCATAAATGAGCTCCAAGCACTCGGCGCCACTGAGATCACGAAGCATGAGATAGCGAAGACACTACTGAGATCTCTTGACAGCTCATTTGACACCTTAGCCCTGATGATACAAGAACGCCCTGATTTCAAGACTCTCGATCCTTCTGACATACTGGAGAGGCTCAACACACATGAGCACCAGCTATCTGAGAAACGAGATATATATGGCCCCAACTATGGCCGAACTCGAGCTTTGAAGGCAAAGGCTGCTGCTTCCTCATCTGAAGAAGAATCTGACTGCAGTTCTGGTGATCCTGAAGACATTGGAAAGGAGCTTGCTATGCTTGTGAAGAAGTTCCAGAAATTCACCAAGAAGAAAGGCTTCAGAAAGTCTTCACAATCCAGCTCAAGAAATGATGAAGCTTCTGCCTATGATCACAAGAAGAGAACCTGTCACAAGTGCAAGAAACCTGGTCACTACATCTCTGAGTGTCCACAGTGGGACAATGAGAAGAAGAAGAAGAAGAGCAAAGAATATGATTCTGATGACAAAAAGAAGAAGAAATCCTCAAAGTCTTCTTCCAAGTCTTCTTCCAGATCTTCATCACACAAGAAGAGCTCATTTGGCAAGGCCCGTGCTTTTGTTGGCAAGGAAATGGATTCTGAGGAGGAGTCAACTTCAGAGGAGGTGGAGGTGGAGTCTGACTCGGGTGTTGCGAGTCTGGCCCTAGCTACTGCCTACGTCGCCAAGTCCATCTTCAACACCGAAGACAATGGCCCCGTCACCAACACTGATGATAATGTCGAGGACGACTCGCCTCCCACCTACTACTCCATGGCACATGGTGCCAAGGTAAAATCACGCGGTGCTTACTTTCAAACATCCAGTGAAGATGACTCTGATGGTGAATCCAAACCTAGCTACAAAACACTTGCTAAAATTGCAACTGAACAACAAAAAGCTATGGAACATACTCAAAAACTATTAGACAAAAGTGATGACCTGTTGGACGCGGAAATGACCAGGTCTCAGTCCTTAATTGAAGACATAAAAACTCTTCGTATTAAGTACCAGGAACTTGAAGGTCGACATGAATCGCTCACATCTTCTCATGAACAACTTTCCTATGATTATCTTCAAAGGAAGCAAGAGCTTGAGAAATTGAGATCAGATCATGAAGATCTTCAAAAGGAAAATGAGTCACTTCGCGCCCAATAAATCAGTCCCGCTCAGGAAGGATTTGAACCACCATGCCTAAAATGCATTGAGCGTGATAATGCTGCTTCTGTTGCTGAATGTTCTATCGCTGCTACTGTTGCAATATCTTCAACTGCTGATGTGGTAACTAACCCCTCTGCTGAGGATACCACTACTATTGCTGATGAGAATGCCAGGTTGAAGACACTGCTTGAGACAGGGATGTACAAAAGTCTAAAAGGGCATCAGACATTATGTGATGTCCTCAAAAAGCAGATTCTGAACCGAAACCCTAGGAAAGAGGGTGTTGGGTTCGAGAGGAAAATGAACGTTGATGGGTCATACTGGAAGCCTGAGCAGTACCCCAAAACCACATGGGTTGCTGCAAAGGAACCTCCAGTTGATCCATCCACCTTATCTGGTTTCACTTGTGCTAACCCCATTATCATTGATGAATCCTTTGATGCAAACTATAAACTGTTTAAGAATCAGAATGGTGAAGTGTTTGCCAGGTATATTGGTACTAACTGCAGGAATGGGCCACCTTTGAAGAAGATATGGGTTCCCAAAAGTTGTCTTGAGAATCTTCCAGTGAATGTCATCATGACACCACCTGTGAAGAAGACAAATCCCATACCAAAGGCTTCATATGGTCCAAAAGCTTCATACAGACCGAGGACTCATCTGAGTCACCCTAACATCAATGTTTTGCAGGGAAATCATACTCAGACCCATAAATATGAGCGTGTTTCCTCAAACCGCTATGTTCATAGAACAAAGAATTTTTTTGCTTATTCCTATGAGTATTATTCACCTCCTGCAAAGCTATTTACTAGGGATCCAAAGCCAAATTCTTAGATGCTGCACTTAGACTCATTGCTTCTAAACCACCCCTGAAAATGTGGGTGGTTAAGAAAACTTAACTCTCTTTTGCAGGGTAAGCTCTCCAGTCGGAAATCAAAGGCATCCAAAACTTATGTTGGGGACCTTAAACATCTTGTGGGGCGCAAGATAAAATGCCCAAATGGTCTTACTATGTACTTCGTTCCAGGATTCCTTGATACTCACCCTATCTATCGTAACCAAGGTCTGAATTTTCATGTTCCACTTGTTCGTCAAATGTTTATGCTTCACAACTCGCTTGGTGAAGCCTATCCCCCAAACTGCACTGTAGGCTACGACACCTCGTACTTCAGAATGGATTATGGACAGTGGATGCACTAACCACATGACGGGCGATCGAAGTCTTCTGATGGATTCAACGCTACGTCCATCAGACAAAAGTCACATCACATTTGCTGACACTGGTAAAAGCAAGGTATTGGGTCTAGGCAGAGTTGCTATATCAAGGGATCAGCACATGGATAAAGTGATGCTTGTTGAATCCCTTGGTTTCAACTTAATGTCTGTCTCAATGCTTTGTGACTTAAACATGATTGTGCTATTTGGAAAATATCGATGCCTTGTACTAATGGAATCTGACAAGTCTCTAGTCTTTGAAGGGTATCGAAAAGACGATCTATATATGGTAGATTTCTCAGCAGGACCACAGATGGCCGTATGTCTTCTAGCAAAGGCTTCAGAATGCTGGCTCTGGCATCGAAGGCTAGGGCATGCTGGCATGAAGAACTTGCACACTCTCGCGAAGAAGAAGCATGTCGTGGGCATCGAAGGCGTCAAGTTCAAGAAGGACCATCTGTGTGGCGCCTGCGAAGCTGGAAAGATGACTAGGGCCAAGCATCCCTCAAAGACAATCATGACTACATCTCAACCCTTCGAGCTGCTTCACATGGATCTATTCGGCCCTACTCACTACTCTACTCTCAATGCTACTGCTTGCCTCTATGGCTTCGTAATTGTTGATGATTACTCTAGATATACTTGGGTACATATAATCCTCTACAAGACTGAAGTGCAGGATGTCTTCAGACGCTTTGCCAATCGTGCCATGACGAACTATGGCATCAAGATCAAGCACATCAGAAGCGACAACGGCACTGAGTTCAAGAACACTGGCCTCGACCTCTATCTGGATACACTTGGCATCACACATGAGTTCTCTGCTCCTTATACACCTCAGCAGAATGGCATCGCCGAGCGCAAGAACAGAACTCTCATTGAGATGGCCCGAACGATGCTTGATGAGTACAAGACTCCACGGAAGTTCTGGCCTGAAGCCATTGACACTGCTTGCCACATCATCAACCGTGTTTATCTTCACAAGCTTCTGAAGAAAACATCCTATGAGCTCCTAACTGGTAAGAAGCCAAATGTAAGCTACTTCAGAGTATTTGGTGCTAGGTGCTGGATCAAGGATCCACATCACACTTCAAAATTTGCACCGAAAGCACATGAAGGTTTTATGCTTGGTTATGGAAAGGATTCGCACTCCTACAGAGTCTTCAACCTCTTTCACTATAAAGTGGTTGAAACTGTGGATGTGCGGTTCAATGAAACTAACGGCTCGCAAAGAGAGCACCTGCCAAATGTTCTAGATGAAGTACCTCCAAGTGAATCTATCAAGCAGATGGGAATTGGAGATATCATACCCTCTGAGAATCAATCTGAAGAGGAACTTGTCATTTCTGCACCTAATCAACCTGAAGACAATGCTCAGCCTGAAGACAATCCCCAAATGATGACATTGATCAGCAAGAGCAAAATCTTCGTCCTGCTCATCCTCGTGTTGCAAATGAAGTTCAGATTGAGAAGATAATTGACAGCTTGAATGCACCTGGTCCACTCACTCGCTCGAAAGCAACTCAAAGAGCAACACAGCTAACCAACTTTTGTGGGCATTTTGCATTTGTCTCAATCTCTGAACCCAAGAAAGTTGATGAAGCCTTCATGGAACCTGAATGGATTCAAGCTATGCAAGAAGAGCTTCAACAGTTCGAGCTGAATAATGTGTGGGAATTGGTCAAGCGTCCTGATCCTCGGAAGCACAATATCATTGGCACCAAATGGATATATCGCAACAAGCAAGATGAGCATGGTCAAGTTGTCAGAAACAAGGCTCGTCTCGTTGCGCAAGGTTATACTCAAGTGGAAGGAATTGACTTCAATGAAACATTTGCTCCGGTGGCAAGACTTGAAGCCATTCGCATACTGCTAGCCTATGCAAATCATCACAACATTCTTCTGTATCAAATGGATGTGAAAAGTGCTTTTCTCAATGGAAAGATAGAAGAAGAAGTATATGTCGCACAACCTCCAGGCTTTGAAGATCCAAAACATCCTGATATGGTATACAAGCTCAACAAGGCACTGTATGGCCTCAAACAAGCCCCTCGTGCTTGGTATGACACGCTCAAAGACTTCCTGAAGAGCAAAGGCTTCAAACCTGGTTCACTAGATCCTACACTCTTCACGAAGACATATGATGGTGAACTGTTTGTGTGCCAAATCTATGTGGATGACATTATCTTCGGCTGCACCAACAAGAAATACAGTGATGAATTTGGTCACATGATGCAAGAGCAATATCAAATGTCCATGATGGGCGAGCTGAAGTTCTTTCTAGGTCTCCAAATTCATCAACAACGCAACGACATCTTCATATCTCAAGAAAAATATCTCAAAGATTGCCTGAAGAAGTTTGGAATGCAAGACTGCAAAGGATACACGACGCCAATGCCAACCAAAAGTCATCTGGGTCCCGACGACAATGGTAAAGAGTTCGATCAAAAGGTATATCGTTCCATGATTGGTTCTTTGCTTTACTTATGTGCATCTAGGCCAGATATAATGCTTAGTGTTTGCATGTGTGCTCGATTCCTTTCGATTCCAAGCGGCACCAAAGGAATCGCATCACTTAGCTGTGAAGCGAATTCTTCGATATTTGGCTTACACCCCAACACTAGGATTATGGTATCCAAAGGGCTCAGAGTTTGATCTAGTTGGATTCTCAGATGCTGATTATGCTGGTGACAAGGTTGATCGCAAGTCCACATCAGGCACATGTCACTTTCTGGGACGATCTCTTGTCTGTTGGTCTTCAAAGAAGCAGAACTGTGTATCTCTCTCTACTGTTGAATCTGAATAAATTGCTGCTGGATCTTGCTGTGCTCAGCTTCTCTGGATGAAGCAAACTCTCAAAGACTATGGTATCCATCTGAAGAATGTGCCTCTCTATTGCGACAACAAGAGTGCCATCAAGATTGCCAACAACCCAGTTCAGCACTCGAAGACAAAGCACATTGAAATTCGGCATCACTTTCTCAGAGATCATGTTATGAAGGAAGATATTGATATCATTCACGTCAAGACAGAAGAACAATTGGCTGATATCTTCACAAAGCCCTTGGATGAGAAAAGGTTTTGCAAGTTGCGGTGTGAGCTAAATATCTTGGAATCCTCAAATGTCCTGTGAATGGGTACACATCCTAACACTTATGCATTTTAATGACTTAGATGTGCAACACACGAAGTAATGTATATCTTCAATCAATGAAGACATACACTCTAAGTGTGAATACATTAATGCGGAATTTGACTTCGGAGCGCCACGATAATTGTGCGCCGTGTCTGGGTCTAATACTTCCTATACGGTGGGTAACGCCACCACCAAACTTTTGTTTGAAGTGTTTCTATTGGCATTATGTTTGCATAGTTCATCCGTGGCTTATATTCAAGTTTATCTTCAATTGGTTGAATTGGACTAGTACTATATATATTTATCTGTGTTCTGTCCTCTACAACATTCACTTATAGTTATGACTTCGTGTTGAATCTTTTGAACTAAGTGAATGTGATCGGACCCTAACCTATCTATGCTTCTACCTCAACTCTATCTGTCCAAGTCATATGCATTCCATTGAAAACTGTCGATTGTCTTCACTGAGACCTTGTCAGTTGAAGTCAATCTGACAAACATTTATATCTGTTTTTAATGCTTTATCCTATTTGCCTGAAACCCGAAGAATTCGGAACAACCACCCCGACAATCCAGGCGTGCGTGGGAACATGGAACAACTCCCAAGGTGTTGCATGCTTGCCACGTGTCCGTCAGATGTGAACCGCCAGGGGCACCTGCGTAATTGCGATGTGCCGTCTCTGTCCTTATAAATACCCGTCATGTCTCAGTCAAAAATTCTTCTTCCTCCTCGCCACCTCTCGCAAACCCTAGCGCTTCCGCTAGCTCTCGACGATGCTGACGACGAAGCGCTTAGCTGCCGCGACTTCTTCGACGCCATCCTTACGCCGGCCGCGGACCTCGTCCTCTCCGCCGTCGCCGTAGGTGTCTTTCGTCGCCAAGTTAGGGCACGGGAGATCGAACTGCTTGGCCTCTACCATCACTCCATCTAGCAGTTCTTTGTGTGGTAATTAAATTTTATTTTTTACCGTCTTTTCGATCTGATAGATTCATCCGTCTTTACCAAAAGTGGTTTCTAGATCTCCAAACTTGAATCTATCTCATTCTGCATCTCATATTCTGCCTAGTCTATTCACTTATGCTTCTTTACAAGTTTGATTCCTCACTTGTACTTATTCTTGGATTTGTACAACTCTAGAACCAACTCTCATCAAATAAGTGAATGCCTTCGCATTATGAGGTCAATGTCTTCAAACTGATTTATCTTCAAAATCTTCTGAGAATGCATATGACCTCTTCCCCTTCCCTCGCACCTCTAATGCTGTCACAGGTACATGTCCGTGGGAGAATCCCTTGGTTCTCATAGTCTGCATTCGTTTGCAGAATTCTTGCAGAGTCACATCAATTCACCTGAAGCCAGTTCTTGTCTGACCAGCCGTCTGAAGCCATTGCACGTACTGAAGCCCTTCAGTTTAAACTTCATGGCAACTGAGAAGTCAGCACGAAAGGGAGGTAGACAACGCCGTGGTAACACTTCCAAGGATTTGCCTCCAGATTTGCACGAGATGTACAAAACAGACCCTGAGGAAACCTATACCGGCCGCAAGAATCGAATCTAGTGGATTCAAATATATTGGGCAGAAGAATGGTTCAAATACCGCTTCATCACTGAAGAATATGCAGGGAAGAATGCCATCAAGGGACCCTGGGGAGATATTGTGTACAAAAATCTTCAACCCCAGTCCCTTCCTGAAGCCATCCAACGAGAGTTCTATCCGTGCATGATTCGCGGACCGCAGCTAGAGAACGCTGATCCTTCTTCTCTGCTGTGGTGCCATGAAGACCATCTGTTCAAGCGCAACTACCAGTTCGCCAAAGACTCAGATGTGAAGAACAAGAAGGCTCTAGGGCTTGACTTCAACCCTGGTCCTTCCTCACCTCGGGACGATGGCACCCGTGAAGCCAATGAGAACAAGATCGGCCCCTTCTACAACCTTGCTGGCCTCATCACCTACATTGTTGTCCAAGGTGCCAACGTGGATCATTCTGATGATGGTGCTGACACTGATGAAGCTCCAGCTCCTACTCCAAAGCCGCAGAAGTAAAAGAAGGCTAAAGCTTCAAAGTAATCTACTGCTCCAAAAGCTTCGTGAGTGAAGCCATTGGCAACTGCCCCTCCTGCTCCTAGTAACACCTCTGAAGATCTCTCTCGCATCTCCAAGAAGCGTGAGAAGCCACAGAAGAAACCTGTTCAGTGACACAGTCAAGCACTGACACCTGTTGCCATTCTGAGGAACGAATCTAAAGCCATTGATTTGTCTTTAGATGAAGAATTTGGCAATGATGCTCTCGAGCAGTTGATCAAGAGCAAGCAAGAGGTGGAGATCTTCAATGATCTGCCCTTCTTCGATGTGAACATCTTGCACAGTTTCATTGATGAATGGTTCGACAATCAAGATCTCAGCTTTGATGATCTTCAACTCCCCATTGGCATCAGTGTCTCCTTTCAAGGCGCAAATGCTCCTGAGCTAGCTCTGGCTCAGCGAATTGTTGAACTGAAGCACAAGATTGATTTTGAGAAGAAAAGTTCAAGAAGCATGTGGCCAAGCTGAGTGTGGCTGATGTCCAGAAATTCAAGGTGATGCTCAATGACCTCAAGGAGGCATTTCGCAAGAAACGTGAGGAAGCCAAAGGCTCAAGAGAGCGCATGAAAACTCTAGCTGCAAAGTGTGTTCATGCTTACAACGAAGCTGAAAAGCGCAAGGCGCTTGGGCGTCCTGGCATTGACCCCAAGATGGCTGCCAAGAAGAAGAAGAAGCATAATGTGGCCCAGACTGAAGCTCCACGGCGGGAAGAACCTCACATTGTCTTCCCAGCCAGCATGACAGGCTCGAAGCCTAAGGTCTCCACAGTGGCTTCAGATCAGCAGAAAACCGAGGCAGCTGAAGCCGAAGCCAGAAAGCGCAAAATCAAGCGCACTACTGATGATGCACCACCCCCCCAAGAAGAGAAAAACCAAGAAGAGAGATTGGGCTGCTCCCATAGAGCCCCTTATAGTTGAACCCATTGCTTTCGCTCACCCTGACCCTGACAATCAAGAGCGTCGGTTGATAGTCCATGAGTTTGCTTCCACAGAGGCTCCTGAGGCTCAAGAAGTTCCAGTCATTGACCCCATCGCGACTGAAGATATTGGTCCTCACGACAATGTAGAAGATGATGAAGTCCTTCCTCAAATTGAGCGCCCAACGGTATCATCGCCTGTTCTCACGAACAACGAGCTCATTAGCATTGGTCGTCCTTTGATGCCAATCTCTCAAGATGCCTCGTGGGCTGATCGTCCCCAACTAGCAACTCCAAGTCAAGATTCACTAAGTACTCCCCGTCCTCCACCAGCGCAAGCCACCAGTCCGTTGGTGAACAATGATAATTACATGGAGACAACACCTTCGCCAAAGGCGTCGCCCGTGTTTCAACGGCTTCGCAAAGGTCTCAAGCCCTTTGTCTCCATGACCACCATCACAGAAGAAGACTCAAACCAGTCTAGCTCAGTGGCACAACAAGTGTTCCCTGAAGATAATCCTTCTGTGACGGTTCCCTCGTCTGAAGCAAATGTTGCTGAAGACAATCCGGCTGCATCAGCCGAAGAAAGACAAGAAGAAGAGCATGTTGCTACTCCCCCTACCACCCAAGAAGACATTGTGGCGCCTGCAGTGAACATTGTGCTTGAAGCCACTGTTGCTCCTACAACGAATGTGCAGCCTGACGCCTCTGCTGATGCCACTGCTCCTGTTCCGCCACCAAGGCCCCACACCATTGAGCATGCATTCTACCAAAGCGAGCTTGTTCCTGTCAGATGGCCCATTCTGGTTCCTCCGCCTGCTCCTGGACTGCAATTTGACTATCATGTGGAGCACATGCCTCAGGTTCAGAAGCCAAAACCAAGGTTGCCAAGGTTCCCAGGAACTGCATCGGCACCAGGCTCATTCAATGTCAATGGCTTCATTGCACACAACACCTTCTTTGATACTGGCAAGAACCCATATTCCAAGCCAGGAATATCATCAGATCAGTTCTGGAGCTATCAGCAGCGCAGCTACTACTCCTGTATTCTATACAATCAGGAGCGCATATTTCCTCATATGCGTCTAGACAGTGAAGCCATTACTGGACACTGAAGCTATTTCCTCATATGCGCCTAGAAGAAGCGCTAGACTGCTTTCGTGATGCCGGCCTTTTGCAGTTTGTCACCGACAAGGAACATTAGAATGAAGAGCTTCTCCTGCAATTTTATGCAACCCTCCACATTCGCGGCTACAACAGGGATACAACGACATGGGTCCTTGAGTGGATGACGGGCAACGTTCATCATGAAGCCAAAGCCTTTGATCTCATTGAGCTTACCGACCTCTCCACTCCAAGCGAACTATATGAACCTGGTTGTCAGCTGCATCGTGATGCATTGGAGAGCCTCTTCCAGAAGCCAGAGCCCAACATGAGCCAGATGCTTAGTATGATGAAGCCACTGCCCCAGGATGCTGAGTATCCCAAGGAATTCCTTGTTGAAGACCTAGAGTATCTGCCCCGCACTATCTATCATATCATTAGGCGAACTCTATGGCCCATCAAAGGGCATTCCTCCTCAGCAAAGCTTGAAGGTGCAATGAAGACATTGGTCTTCTACATTCTAAATGGCAAAAGCTTCAATACTCAAGATTTCTTCATTCGCCAGTTTGCTGCATCTGGGTCTGACATTTTTGGTCTGAAATTCTATGCTCCTTGGATTATGCGTCTGATCAAGCTCCACTCTGCCATTGACTATCAGCCCTCTGCTCGTAACCATCTCATCTTTTTACCAGAGGTTGATATGTCCATTGAAGCCATTTACCCAGAGCCTGCCAAGGAAGCACTATATCTTCACAATATAGATCGTCCGAGCTTTTCCCAGCATGTTGAAGGTGTTCACATTGCTTCTCGTGTTTATCCACTGGCCGGCAACACTCGCCATGCACGCACTGCAGCCATTGAAAGCACCATTGCTCCAAGGCCTCGGAAGCGCTCTCGTGTTCTCAATGACCGAGAGCTTCTCGTGGCCTTGCATCAAAAGCATGATAAGCATCACTACTGGATGAAGTATCAAATACAAAGCCTCTTGGTGGATGTCAATCGCATTCGCAATCTTGCCACCAAGAATGCCTTTGTCACCCATGAAACCCGTCGGAGGTCTTGGAAGAGTCTGACATTGCTAAGTGCTGAAGCTAATCTTCAAGACAATGGCTTCACTGAGAGATTCAAGTTCGACTCCACTCCCCCCAGGAATGATGTCTTATGTCGAACCCCGTCTCTTGAAGACTCAGAGTACTCCTCCTCCGCAGCAACTGTGAATGCCAGAGTCTTGGATCACGCAGATGATGCTACCTCACCACCTCCAACCTCAGCGCGTGTCGACACTGCACCAAGTTCTTCTGCACCACCAAACCTCAACGACGACCCTGCTGCTTCACCTACTCCTCATGGGAATGAGTAGAGCCTATGTCTTCAAACGTTTTTGGTCCTTACTGACAAAAGGGGGAGAATCAGGTTGATAGTCTTCAAGCGGGTCCTGATGGGTGGTTGATATACTTTTTGCCTAGTGCTTACAACTCTCGTTTTGCTACATTTGGTTCTTTGAGTTGTAACACTTGAACTTGACGGTCGTCTACTACTTTTTCTGCCATTCTGTGTGATGCGATGATAAATTCCGCATATGCGATGATAAATCCTGCATGAACTCATTCTGCAGACGTCCATTTTTCATTATGCATGTCATTATTCCTGTGTACCTGTTCATGCATGATGTATTGTCTTCATATGGTGAAGAAGATCTCCACAAGTACAACCTGCCATGTGCATTTGGATTCCAACGCAAAACAATTATATGCACATCTTCAGGGGGAGCCTTTTTGCCAACTATGAAGACAATATCTTAATCCTTACAATTTCACATACTTTTATCCCCGTTGAAAACTTCAACCAGTTTGTCATCGATCACCAAAAAGGGGGAGATTGTAAGTGCATCTAGTGCCACCCCTAGTTGGTTTTGGAGTATTGACGACAAACCTGGTTGAGGGACTAATGTGTTTGTGAGAATTGTAGGATAACACAGGTAGTAGTCCCTCCTTGATTCGGTTTACCTACCGGAGATGACCCCTAAAAATGTGTGAAGACATTGAAGACAATGGTGGTCTGTGAAGATATTCACATTGAAGACTATGACACGAGAAGACATTGAGTGAAGACTATGGAGCGCGAAGACTTAGTTGTTTGGTTGTTTCCTTTTCTTCTTTGTTGAGCCATAGGAACCACCGCACTGTTAAGTGGGGTCCAAGTGAACAAAGTCAGAGTGACCGAAGTGATGCTCAAACCAAATCCTATGTCTTCGAGCGAAGACAATGAGAGCAAATCTTATCCTGTGTCGGATAAGTCAGCTTTACTTGTATCCCAAGTCAAGCTACCGCATGTGTTTCAAATCTGACCGTTGCGACACGTGTCAGTTCCTTAGTGACCCAGGGTCATTTTGGACAAATTCGGTCGGGTTGCCCAGTGGCTATAAATAGCCCACCCCCTACACCATAAATTGGTGGCTGCTCAGAGTTAGTACACGGCTTTTGTCGTTTGAGAGCAACCCACCACCGAAGCTTTCGAGAGAGAATCCTTGCGAGGACAAAGCCCAAACCACCCAGAGCCCAAAGAGTGTTTGGCATCACTGAAGTCTTTCTGTCTGTGTGATCTGAAGACTTGTTACACTTGAGGACTGTGAATCCTCCAGCCTGTTAGGCATTGCGTTCTGAGCATCCAAGAGCCATTATGGATTGCCGGTGAACGAAGTCTGTGAAGGTTCGGAAGTCTACCTTGAAGACTTACCAGAGTGATTGGGCGGGGACTGAGTGTCCTTAGCTCAAGGGGAATAAGGTGAAGACGCAGTCTTCTGAGTTGAATCTCAGCCTCCCTAACCAGACGTACAGTTGTCACAGCAACTGGAACTGGTCGAACAAATCCCTGTCCTTCTGAATCCACTGGTTCTATCTCTTACTTCTCTTTACTTACAGTTTGTCTTCGTGAAGTCATTGCCTGCTTGTATTATCTGTTTGACTTCACTGTGTGACTATCTGTTCTGATTGGCTTCATACTATCTTCCATCCTGATCTTTACTACTTAGCTGCTATTAGTCTTCATGCTTTCACTCCATTGAATACTTGACTATGGCTTGTCTAGTGTAGTCTACCTTCTGCTGCATTAGAATAGTGTTGTTTATATTGTCTGTCTTCGAAACTCCCATGTTTTGAAGACTTTCATACAAATCGCCTATTCACCCCCCCTCTAGTCGATAACTAGCCCTTTCAATGTGGCAATGTTCATGATCTGTTTAATCTTTGGATACCGAGGTTTAATAAATTGAAAAAAATTGGTTATGCACTACTGCAGGATGTTGCTAACGCGACACTACGATCAGAGACCCTTCGACAAAACTGTGTGCGATGCAATAATCGCAAACGATGGTCTAAAAAACTGTCAAAAACATGCAAAATGTTTGCGATGACGGATGCATCAAATACGTTCAGATTTTAGTTACGTGTGCGATGCTGGGCATACGGTTAATCCAGCAGAACTATTTGCGATGAGGAAGAACAACAGAAACGGGCAGCCATATCAATGTGTGCGATATACGACATACTGAAAGTGCTAGTATCGACTAGAGGGGTGGTGAATAGGCGATTTTTATGAAAGTCTTCAAAACTTGGAAGTTTCAAAGACAAACAACAGAAACAACCTAATTGATATGCAGCGGAAGATAAACTAACCTAAACAAGCCATAGTCAAGTATGTAATGATATGAAGGTACATGACTAATAGCAGTTAGGCAGTAAGGATCAAGATGGAAGATAGTATGAAGCCAATCAACAATAGCAGTCAAGCAATGGAGTCAAACAGATAAACAGATAAGCAATGACTTCATGAAGACAAACTTAAGTAAGGTTGGAAGAGATAGAACCAGTTGCTTGTTGAAGACACAGGATTTGTTGGACCAGTTCCAGTTTCTATGACAACTGTACGTCTGGTTAGGGAGGCTGAGATTTAACTCAGAAGACCGTGTCTTCACCTTATTCCCCTTGAGCTAAGGACACCCAGTCCTCGCCTAATTACTCTGGTAAGTCTTCAAGGGAGACTTCCAAACCTTCACAGACTTCGTTCACAGGCAATCCACAATGACTCTTGGATGCTCAGAACGCGACGCCTAACCGGCTGGAGGATTCACAGTCCTCAAGTGTAATAAGTCTTCATGTCACACAGACAGAAAGACTTCAGTGATGCCTAACACTCTTTGGCTCTGGGTGTTTGGGCTTTGTCCTCACAAGGATTTCTCTCTCTCAAATGCTTCGAGGTGGGTTGCTCTCAAACGACAAAAGCCGTGCACAAACTCTGAGCAGCCACCAATTTATGGTGTAGGGGGTGGGCTATTTATAGCCACTAGGCAACCCGACCTGATTTGTCCAAAATGACCCTGGGTCACTAAGGAACTGACACGTGTTCCAACGGTCAGATTTCAAACACACGTGGCAACTTTACTTGGGCTACAAGCAAAGCTGACTCATCCAGCTCTGGATAAGATTTGCTCTCATTGTCTTCGCTCGAAGACATAGGATTTGGGTTGAGCATCACTTCAGTAATTCTGACTTAGTTCACTTGGACCCCACTTAACAGTACGGTGGTTCCTATGACTCAACAAAGAAGAAACGAAACAACGAAAGACACACAGTCTTCGCGCTCCAAAGTCTTCACGCAATGTCTTCTCATGTCATAGTCTTCAATATGAATATCTTCTCATACCACCATTGTCTTCAATGTCTTCACACATTTTTAGGGGTCATCTCCGGTAGGTAAACCGAATCAATGAGGGACACTACCTGCGTTATCCTGCAATTCTCACAAACGCATTAGTCCCTCAACCAACTTTGTCGTCAATACTCCAAAACGAACAAGGGGTGGCACTAGATGCACTTACACATACAATTCACTCCGATGAACTGTGTGCTATTAGGGAATGCAACAGAAACGGTCAGCAAGATCAAGGTGTGTGTGATATACGACATACGGTTCACTCGAACAAACTGTTTTTGATTAGGCAAGAGAATGGAAACGGTTCATCTTAACAAGATGTGTGTGATATGCGACATTTGTGATGAGCAAAAAGAACACAAACAATTCATGTAAACCAAATGTGTGTGATACGCAACAAACAACCCACTCGGATGATCTGTTTGCGATAAAAAATTATAACACAGACGGTTACTATAGTAAGTTCGTGTGTGATTCTGTTCGTACAAAAAACTTTAAAAAATGCAAACTAGTTGCTTGCGATGGCTAGGAGTATCGCACACGATGCGTCTGCGCGTACTCGTGTGCAATAATTAGTAAGTTACACATAATGAACGGCCGCAAGGGTGATATACTGATCATGGAGTCCGAGAAGACCGTTGTCGGAAGGCCGCCGGCTTGGTCTTTTAGCCTATATTTTATTATAATTGTATGCATAAGTAGGCCGTGGGTGTTTTGTGCCTTGCCGCATATGGCGTTTTAAATTATCCTGAATATATAAGACAATTATTAACCGCTGCCATGGTAAATTTGCCTCAACGGCGAGCAGAGCGCGCGCAGGGACACAACGGTGAGCAACCACATGGTCAACCTTCTGGCACCCCGTGGGAGACGCGACGGCGCATCCATAGGACACGATGGTGATATCATGACCGTGTGTGATAGTGAGCAGACATGTACGCGTCCATCTGAGAACAAGGGCCCATGTTTCGGGCTTCCGATGCGTGGCATACGACTGATCCAATAGAACTATTTGCGATGAGCAGAACAACAGAAACGGGGCTTTGTAGGCCGAGAACCATCAATAAATTTTGGCTTTGTTTCTCGTCACATTGCAGATTACAACGCAATAAGTAATTGCAAATCTGTTCACACAGATCAAACTAATATGTGTTCACACCATCAAACTAATATGTGTTTACACTTAGCACTGGGCTATAAAAACTATCCACTCGAAAATTACTTCACAGTTCCTCTCCTCATCACCCACAAAACTGGTCTTTCCTGTCAAGTCGTTCTACCATGACCGGTAGGAGGAGTTTCGGGTGGACATATAACCAGGCAGCAAAGACCAAGGCCGCGGAAGCACTAGAGAGGTCCCGTCGTGATGCGACAGCCGCAGTAGATATGTCCTGGCGCGTCGCGGAGCCCTCGAACGAGTTCCCACGGGCACGCGAGGGCTCTCACAAGTGCACTTGCCGCGTCGGCGATCGCGACGAGCTGGCATTGCTGAAGTCCTTGGCCGACGACAACAACATTCTCCCTAGCCTCATTAAGTAGCAGGAGCTGGTTGACGGCTTGATGAAGCTGCTCGAGATTAGCGATGCCTCGGTTGACAAGGCGACCGGCCTCGTCGAGCAACTCATGGGTGACAATGCGAAGCTCCTCAAGGCACTCGCCAAGAAGGAGGAGGCCGCCGACTGGAATATGCTTCATGAGCAGAGCAGTGCCTCGGGGATGACGCTGACAGCGGTCGTCAAGGAACTGATGGGTGACCGCGAGCAGGAGGTGATGAGGAATCTATGGCTGCTTTCAAGCAAAGTCATGAAGAATTGAAGAAGGAGCTGGTGAGGGAGTCCTGGATTAAGGGGTCCTCGGGCGTCCTATTGACATGGGCCAGACTGATGGGCTGTGAAGATACAAGACTGAAGACTCTCACCTGTGTCCGGATGGGACTCTCCTTGGCGTGGAAGGCAAGCTTGGCGTCCAGATATGAAGACTCCTTTCTCTGTAACCGACTTTGTATAACCCTAGTCCCCTCCGGTGTCTATATAAACCGAAGGCTTTAGTCCGTGGGGCAGGATCATAATCATATAGGCTAGACTTCTAGGATTTTAGCCATTACAATCTCGTGGTAGATCAACTGTTGTAATACTCGTATTCATCAAGATCAATCAAGCAGGAAGTAGGGTATTACCTCCATAGAGAGGGCCTAAACCTGGGTAAACATCGTGTCCATCGCCTCCTATTACCATCCAACCTTAGACGCACAGTTCGAGACCCCCTACCCGAGATCCGCCGGTTTTGACACCGACATTGGTGCTTTCATTGAGAGTTCCACTATGACATCAAAGACAGGATTGATGGCTCGCCTTGTTATCAAGGACAATATCACCACCGGAGGAGCCCTGGCCTCAGGTCAAACCCTCCGGCTGGGCGGCTTTACCATGATCGCCCGTTCGGCTGTTAAGCCGATGATGACTTCTCGGGTCATCGAAAATCGCCTCCGTGTCGACTCCAAATACTCCAAACAGATGGATCCGACGGAGTTGTCGTCTTTAAACAAACTCCTGGATCACATCACCGCCTTGGGGGTCGCCACAGACTATGATCAGATTGGGCTTAAACCCGATCGGAGAGAAATTAAATCTCCATCGATCACCCATCAGATTGCGGTAGTAGAGGAGCAATACAACAACTCTTCCTCTATATTGAGGACGAACTATGTTCGAATTTCCGAGCTCGAAGAGCCGGATACCCATCCACGGAAAGACGTATCCCGTCCTCCGAACCTAGAGTCGGACGGTGGACCTGAAAAATTGGTTGATATCCCGGAGCCCGAACTGTTAAGCTCGAAAGTTTCTCAAAAACCGGATCCCAAATTGGGTCAGGGTTCGGATTCAAATCCATCCACCCACCCGGATATACGCGATCTCATGTACATATGATAGCAGTCTGAGGAAACAGTCCATCACTTTTGGGCCAAATTCCTCCTTTTAAAAAACAAGATTAAAGATTGCCGCGATGAAGACGCGATCTCTCTATTTTGCAATAATTGCATGGACGAGGGCATCCTCAATGCCATTAACCGCTATCGCGTATTACACTTCGCTGACTTGGCAACCATAGTACAGAAGTACTGCACAATGGAAAGTGCCTGGAAAACTCAGGCAGATCCCTGGGAGCCACCAGTTTCCACTCAACCCCTCATCTGGACAAAAAGGATGCACCCTCATGGGTCGCTCGATCCAATAGTAAAGAAATTGAAGCCCATTATGGGGCGCGAAACCGACCTGGAGGGATGGCTCGATAGGCCATGCAAAATACACACAACACCGGATAACATACCAACCCACAGCCTTAGAGCATGTTGGATACTCCGACAAGTGGCCAAGAGCGGCGAGGATCTCCTCACCAAAAATACCGCAGAGCAACACCCCGCGGAAGACGACGACCTCAGAGTATTGACGATCTTTGAAACTTTCGCCTCAAACAATAGGCACAAAAGGGCTCTCCGCAGCCTCGCTGAAGTCTGCCAAGTAGCAGCAATAAACCCCTAGGACAACACGGCCATAACTTTCAATGCCAGTGATGAACCAAAATTCAGGACAGTCCGGGCACCAGCCGCATTGGTCCTCAGTCCAATCGTGGACGACTTTGGGCTTACCAAAGTGCTCATGGATGGCAGCAGCGGACTAAACCTCATTTATGAGGAAACCCTCAACAAAATGGAAATAGACATGAGCCGCATTGAGCAAAGTAGCACAACCTTCTGAGGAATCATTCCTAGTCGGGAGGCGAGATGCGTGGGGAAAATCACACTCGACGTGGTATTCGGCACACCGGAGAACAATCGGTCCAAGGAGATGACCTTCCTAGTGGCCCCTTTTAACAGCGGATATCACGCCTTATTAGGGAGAGATGCATTTGCACGCTTCCAAGCTATCCCTCATTATGGGTACATGAAGCTCAAGATGCCCGGGCCCAATGGAATTATCACTCTCGCCAGTGATTCAGACACAACATTCCGCGCCGAAAACAAAACCGCAGCCCCTGGCCCTCGAGGCATTATCTGAAGCCCTCGCGGCCGAGGAGTTAACCACACTACGCTCCATTGTGGATAGGGACGACTCGATCCTGGACAAGCGACCCAAATCCACCTCCTTTAAACCAGCAGATGAAATAGTCAAATTTCAAGTCCACCCGATGGATCCCAAGAAGACAACATCCATCAAAGCACAGCTGGACCCAACGGTTGACGCCGCACTGCGAGCGTTCCTACGTGAAAACTGGGACATATTCGCCTGGCACCCTTCTGATATGCCAAGGATCCCACGCAGGCTAGCTGAACACAGTCTAAACATACTGAAGGGATATAAGCCGGCCAAGCAAACACTGCGGCACTTTTCCGAACCCAAACAACAAGCTATGGGGGAGGAGCTAGCCAAGTTATTTGAGGCTGGATTCATCAGAGAAATAAAACACCCGGACTGGCTAGCAAACCTGGTGATGGTACCAAAGAAGGATAAATCCTTGCGCCTATGTGTCGATTTCAAAGACCTCAACAAGGCCTGCCCTAAGGATCCCTTCCCGCTCCCTCGCATCGATCAAATTATCGATGCTACTGTAGGACACGATCCACTGTGTTTCCTCGACGCATACTCCGGATACCATCAAATCAAGATGAAGGATTCTGATCAAGCTTCAACAACATTTATTACCCCATATGGGCCTTTCTGCTTCAATACTATGCCCTTTGGGCTCATAAACGCCGGCGCCACCTACCAACGCATGACTCAAACATGCCCGGAGAAACAAATCGGCAAGACAGTTGAAGCATATGTGGATGACATAGTCATCAAAACTAGACACGTCGAGTCATTAATAGACGATCTACGTCTCACATTCGACAACCTCCATACATATGACATCAAGCTCAATCCGGAAAAATGTGTTTTCGGCGTTCCCGTCGGAAAACTGTTGGGCTTCATCATTTCCAATAGGGGGATTGAGGCGAACCCAGCCAAAATCCGAGCTTTGTCACAGTTGGCTATGCCAAGAGACCTTAAACAAGTCCAAAAACTATCCGGATGTGTGGCAGCTTTAAGCCGCTTTATCTCCAGACTAGGAGAAAAAGCATTGCCACTCTATCGCCTTCTTCGATGCACCGATCACTTCGAGTGGACGGACGCGGCAACGGCCGGATTGGAAGAAATAGTGGCTCTTTTAGCGAGAAATCCAATCCTGGCCGCACCGAACATCGGCGAACCCATGTTATTATACATATCGGCCACACACCAAGTCGTAAGTGCGGTTCTCGTTGTCGAACGAGAAGAGGACGGACACAAATTCCCGCTTCAGAAGCCGGTATACTACGTATCCACTGTCCTCACACCATGCAAATCTCGGTACCCTCATTACCAAAAAATAGCATACACGGTCTTCATGGCATCCCAGAAGCTACGACACTACTTTCAGGAGTGCTCAATCACGGTGGCTTCCGAAGTACCCCTCAATGACATAATAAACAACCGCGATGCCATGGGCCGGATTGCCAAGTGGGCCGTTGAGCTCCTCCCATTCGACATAACATACAGACCGCGGCGGGCCATTAAATCCCAAGTACTGGCCGGCTTCGTCGTCGAATGGACAGAGGCCGAACTCCCTAAAGAGTACGACACATATTCCAATTGGGTCATGCACTTCGACGGCTCCAAAATGCTAGTGGGATTACGAGTGGGTGTTGTCCTAACATCCCCCACTGGAGATACAGTTCAGTACGTACTCCAAATATTATACACATACTCCAACAATGCAGCCGAATACGAGGCCTTATTGCATGGTCTTTGGATGGCTGTCTCCATGGGCATACAATGCCTGGAAGTGCGCGGGGATTCAAATCTCGTAGTTTCTCAAATAAATGGAGACTTCGATGCCAAAGATCTGAAGATGGCGGCTTACTGTAATGCCATCCTCAAAATTTCGGCTCGGTTCGAGGGGCTTGAGTTTCATCATGTGGCTCGAGAAAGTAATCAAGCGGCAGATGTCCTTGCTCGCATCGACGCCAAGCGCGACCCCGTCCCACCTAACATCTTTTTGGAAAGGCTCTTCAAGCCATTTGTGGTGTGGCAAGGGGAGAGCAGCAACACCAATCCGGAACTGACTATAACCCTAGATTCCGAACACACAGATATCATCGGGGGCTCAGCCACCGAAATAACACCGTCGGCCCATCTCATCATGGCAGTCATTGCCCCATGGACCGAACCCTTCTTGGCCTACCTTAATAGGCAAGAACTCCCTGACGATCAGAATGAGGCGTGCTGCATTGTCCGGCGCTCTAAAGCCTACAAGGTTCACGACGGAGAACTCTACAAGAAAAGCGCTACCGGAGTGTCGGCGTTCTGGGAACAGGGGTCCCCAGACTTGCCTGCCTACGGCCTACGGCGTGGCTCAAGGAGTGGCCCAGTACAGCCCGTCTTCATCAACCCAAGCTCAAGACCCTCGCGAGGGGCCAAGCCTCGCGGGGCGGACGATGCAAGGCTTCCTCAGGGGTGGCCTCGCCAGGCAGGCTCGCGAGGAGGCGGAGAGATGAAGGCAAGGAGTACCTCCCGAGGTGCTCGTGACGCAAGCCATGACGATCGAGACTAGGCGGGCGCCAGCCAGCGCAGTGTCCTCGTTTCCTCTTTGGTGCAAAGGGAGCAAGCGCAGGCGCGGAGTACCGAGGCATCAAGTAAAGGTTTCCATATTGCTGCAACGATACCAAGACCAGTAGGACGACAGGACGGAGATCACCGTGGAGCCCAAGACGGCGTCATCGCCAGACATTTGGCAGTCGAAGACCAACTTTAGTCAGGATAGCATGTACTAGCTGTCCCCCTTCAAAATGGCCGTTGTTGGCTCCCTTCCCGCTCAATATTTGGGAAGGGGACCAGGGCCTCTATAATAGAGATAGCCACCACAGTAGAGGGGAGACGGAACTCACCTAGAGCCAACGGAGATGGAGCAATTCCTCTCCAATCACACCACCACAAGAACACCCCTCGCGAGGCTGTTCTTCCTCTGTACTGTTCATCATCAGCCCAGAGGCAATCCACCACACCACACACTGGAATAGGGTATTACACCACAACGGTGGCCCGAACCAGTATAAACCTTGTGTCCCTTGTGTTGTTCATCGTTTAGCTTAGATTCGTGGAGAGGTTTTGGGGCGTGGATCGGTAGGGGGAAGATCTTCGAGCGCACCCCAGAGTTCGAACCTTAAGGGTTTTGCCAGAACCCGATATTCGACATTTGGCGCGCCAGGTAGGGGTGCACCGAAATCCTCTTCTCGCCAATCTGCGTTCCACTGCTTCATCGCACCCATGTCCGGCGACCCGACGGCCAACGCCGACCGCTGGGCGGCATGGCCTGCCCAAGGTGTCCTCAACCCTGCGCCTCAGGCAGCCCGCACTCCGCAGAACACTGCGGGGCGCGGGAGACATGGTCAAGCGCCACCTGCCCTCACTCCGCGGCAGGTGCGATCAGTAGCAAAGGCCTCAAACAACACCGTGGCCATAGCACCGCACACCCGACGGGAACAGGCGAACATGAAGGCCGCGCTCACGGTGGCTCGGGAACTGCTACGGTGCCGACTGTAGGAGAGCAGCCATGACATGCTGCTGGAGCACGTCGCCGAGCTCCTGGATGCCGCAGCTTCAGGGGCACCTCCTTTCTGTGTCCAGCTTCCACCCCAGGCCCCGGGCGGATCATACGGCGGGCCCATCCATGCCCGTGCGCCCTCAGGCGTACCCCAAGGCTTCATCAACACCAACTCAACCATCAGCGCAGGGCATCAAGTGGCACTAGCACCACCCCTGGTGAGCGAGGGGATGCGCATCGCCGCCTACGGCCCAGGCGGGCCGCTGCCCTATCACCCCCAAGATGGTGCTTCGAGCCAAGCCGTGTGGAGCATGGGGCACTACAGTGAAGCCTTCGGGGTGGCAACCTCGGAGGCTTACGTGCCCGATATGGTAGACCGAGAATACGCGCTGGAAGACGACCATGGCTTGTTCCTTGGGCCAGGCTGGGAGAGACACCAGAAGCCGAGCCTTTCCAGGAGCCTCAAGGAAGCCTCACCGACTGCGCCGGCGACATCAGCTATCGGGTACCACTAATTCCTCAGGAGCAAGCTTATGCTAACCATGGGTCGCAGGGGGTTCAGGTCACTACAGCGGAAGGCTGCCCTAGCTCGGCAGCCTCCCTTCCGCCAGGAGGGGCGCACTGGGGGCTGCAGGAGAGGGGCCGGGAGACAAGCACCTCCCCACGGCGTGCGGAGAAAGGTGTTTCTCGGAGGTAGGCCCTCTGCTGGGGAGGTGCTGCAAGGCCTGCTCCCGGCAGAGGACCCATGGTCGTCGGTGGAACCGCTGGCGTCCCCTTTACCCCATTGGTGTTGTCCTTGGTTTTCGGTCGCCGTCAATGGTGGTCGAGGGTGGCGCAAGGCGGGGCCCTCATCTGGTGATATGAAGCAAGGCCGGTACCTGTGAAGAAGGCCCAGTACCTGTGAAGCTCGCCGCCCGTGACACTCTCACGTAATAATGAGTTGGGGATGTACACGCCCCGGAGTCTCCGGAGAGCCGCCCTCGGGCCTCGGGGGCTCCCTCCCACGCCCAGTGGCAGCACTTAGCTCCGCGCTAGTGAGAAGATGTCGAAGACTAGACTAGGTGCCGGACGCGGCCTTTTGCTTTTTACCTCCCTTTCTATGGTCGAGCTTCTTTGCTTCGGACTTAAGTTGAAGTTGAATTTGCATTTGCGTATGTGCGGGGAGGGGTGTTTTGTCTCGATTCGTGTGTTCTCTTGCGTTCTGGTTTCTACCCGAATTAGGAGTTCGCACCAGCTGCCTCCCCCTCGCGAGCCTCTCGCGGGCGGGGCTGGGCTCAACACACGCGCGCATGCCATCCCGCGGCCAGCACTCGCTCTCACGAGGCTCTCACCACATGGTCAGCAGGTCCCCCAGAGGACCCACGAAGAATCGCAGCCCCGCAAGCCTACCCACGGCACGCCCGGGCTAAAGGTAAACCACAACAATTAACCCATCGCGGGGCCCGCAACATCACGCGGGCGTGCATTCGGCGTCGTTCCTAAAAACATGTGGACAACAATCCTTTTTACATGAGGGGCTTCCCCTCCCAAAATGCTCTTACAACCTCTAGGGCCGCGCCCGAGTTTTTCTATGCAGGATAAACAGCAGGGGATATAGGATCAATCAGACATGTCGCTCACCGCATCCTCTTGGTTGCCTCCAGAGGCATCACTGACGCCGCTGTCACTGTCACTAGCATCAGCATCGCCGTCATCGGCGCCATCTTCATCGCCGTTCACCACATCACCTTCATCCGCAGCAACTACCACCCCGTCATCATCATAAGCGAATGCCCTGACAAGTGCATCCACGTTGTCCTCCACCCACCGCGCTAGGTCGCCTCGAATGGCCACGGGCAGCGGAGCAATAATGACATCAAAGTCGAAGTGGGGATCTCTATCTTGAAGATGGCTGAAGACACAGGAGAATGCACGCCCGAGCATGCCGCGGCTCCTCTCCTTGACAAGCTGGCAAGCTCTCTCAGAGCAATTCTCCAGATGCGTAACCACATCAGTGAAGAACTGGAGATGACCGACATAGTTGGTCACATGGGGTTGCGGAGCATTCGCATCGCAGATATTGCCCAGGGCTCTGTTGGCCCTGTCCCTGAGCGCTTGGAGCATGGGGCCATGCATATGCTCCAGCGTCTGCCGCTGGAGAATTTCTTCTCTGTTCTGTCGCGCAACGGACTCAGCATCATCAACCCGCCATTGGAGAAGAAGCAGCTCGGCGCGGGAGGATGCCAACTCAGTCTGCGCCGAGACCGGGGCGGCTGCGGTGGCCTCTGCGCGCTGCATCGCTTCGGTCAGTTTGGACCTAAGGGCGGCAGTCCTGCCTGCAGCCTCGGCTTCAATTAGCTCCAGTCTCTCGTCGTACTCGCGCACAAGACCCGCGCGAACTTCCGCCACACGGCGGTCGATCTCTTCCTGGATTCGGGCCTCCCGCGCGCCAACGTCGTCCTTCGCCTGGGTAACCTGGTGCTCCCTTGTCTCCAACCGCTCAAGGTCGAGATTGCGCTCGGTGGCCTCCAGCGCCAGTGCTTCTTCACGCCTCCGGAGCTCCTCCTCCTCGACGGGCGTCTCCTTCAGCGACGCAAGGGCGGCCTGGCGCAACTCCACTTGCTGCTCCAGGGAAGTGCTCCAGGCTTGGAGCTCCCACACGTGTTTCTCCGCGATCTCGCGCCGTTGGTCTGCTTCCCGAGCCTCCTCAATAGCTCGGGACCAGGCCTTTCGCGAGGCCGCGAGGGATGCTTCAACCTTCACGATGTCAAGCTCGCGCTGATGACGCGCAAGGCTGACTGCCACCTTCAGCTTGCGTCGCTCCTCAACCAGCCGCAGGCCTTCAGCTTCCATGCACGCATCCACGTCCCGAGCTCTCCACCGAGCTAGCCCATCGCGTCCATCGCTTTTCGGAGGAACTCTTAGCGAATGACGCTGCGCTCCTGCACTCGCTTGAGCACATCGTCAGTATCATCCTCTACCGCCGGCGCTGGTGGAGGGCCCTGAAGCGGCTCGCCCCCTCTCAGCGGGGGGCTGGGGGCTGGCGCCCCCACAATCGTTGGGTGGATTCAACAAGGGAACCTGGTCGGCGTAGATCCATCCCCGGAAGAAGAGCCAAGGATCGACTTCAACCATTCACCATCCACGATCAGAGAAGGAGCCCGGGGAAGGCTGGTCACGCCCCGGTGAGCTCGCGAAGGAAGGCCGGCAAGGGCACGGGCTCGAGGCACCGTGCGGGCCGGCTCGCCTCTCTGGCCGAACTCGCGTCAGGGGCAGCACGCAAGCTCGGGACACCCAAGGCCAGCGATGGAGGCGATACCGGAGGAAGTAGCTTCTCGGCAAACTCCGCGAGCTTGGCAGGAGGGATCCTAAAGGGCCACAGTCAGGAAAGGGACCAGCGATTGAGGAATTACAAGAATGAGGTACT
Organism: Triticum aestivum; assembly: GCF_018294505.1. Lineage (NCBI taxonomy): Eukaryota > Viridiplantae > Streptophyta > Magnoliopsida > Poales > Poaceae > Triticum > Triticum aestivum. The sequence continues at coordinate 239,339,568 of NC_057801.1, forward strand.
TACTCATCCGTGGCGAAGTACTTGCTGTGCTTCAACGGTCGGCAGGGGCGCTCACCTCCACTCGAAGACTCCTTCCTCTTGCGGAGAGCGTCGAAGTCTATGCGTTACCGACCCAGGCTCTCAACGCGAGGGCCGGCGCGTGGCGCAGACGAAGAAGCGCCTAGGCAGCCTGCCTCAGGGGCGCCAAGCCGAGAGGAGCGGTCGGGCACCGCTTCTTGGTGGCCTGCCAAGGCCTCGGGGGTTTCGGCATCGGGAGCCGCAGGTTGCGCCCCCTCATCAACGACCTCCTCAGGACGGGCTTCGCAAACTCCGGAGGACAACGCCTCGGGAGCCCCGCGCGACATCGACATCTCGACACTAGATCCCCCAGCCTCCAGCGATGCTTGCCTCCCTGCACCCCCTCCTGAGGCAAAATCGGTGTTGGCAACGGGGAAGGGAGCCACGGTGATGGGATTCTCGCGAGGCCCCACGAGGCCAGCCGGGCGCAACCCCCACTACTAGGAAAAGGGCTTAGATAATATGGACATTAATGGCGCACCACACATGTGGTGTGCCCCTACTATATACTAATGGAGCACCATGTGTTGGTGCGCCATTAGTGTCCAAATACTAATGGCGCACCACATCCACGGTGCGCCACTAGTAACAATTTTTTTTTCAAAACTAGTAATGGCGCACGAGGGGATAGTGCGCCATTACTAGTTAAACTAGTAATGGCACACCACATCCACGGTGCGCCACTAGTAATTATTTTTCAAATATTTTTTCAAATATTTTTTCAATTTTTTTACTTTTTTTTCAAAACTAGTAATGGCGCACCAGGGGATAGTGCGCCATTACTAGTTAAACTAGTAATGGCGCACCACATCCACAGTGCGCCACTAGTAATTTTTTTTCAATTTTTTTTTCAAAACTAGTAATGGCGCACCGTGGGAGTGGTGCGCCATTACTAGTTGAACTAGTAATGGCGCACCACTCCCATGATGCGCCATTACTAACTTGGCCCAAAAATTCCACCGAATGCACCCCCCCCCCCGCCCCCGTGGACCGCCTTTTCAGTTTAAAAAAAATAAAAGAAAATGATGGAAATGTCAAAAAAAAATAAAAGAAAATAAGTTTCCCATGTGATATGTGGTCTACTTGTTGGGAAAGTTTACAAATATGACTTTCGACTTTATTTGCAAAATCCCTCTGGAATTTGTAAAATGGGCATAACTTTTGCATACGAACTCGGATTAAAAAGTTTTTTATATGAAAAATCATCTACTCAAAAAATTACATCCGAATTGAACTTGGGGAACCCCGTTAAACATTTTCAAAATCCTCAAAAACCTAACAGAAAAAAGTTACGGGGCTGTTAATATCTAGAGGGGAAAAATGGAAAAAATTTCAAACTTACTAGTGGCGCACCGTTTGCTAGGTGCGCCACTAGTAACAGAAAAGAAATTATTTTCGAATTTTTTTTGGATTTTTTTTCAAAAAATGATACGTAATATGACCGGGAAGTTTGAAATATTTTTCAAAATTTCATCACACTCATGAACACGAACAAAGTCCTAGACATCAACAAGGTTTAATAGGATTGATATGATAGATATATCAACAAGTGCCTGTTAAGTGAGGTGGTGCTGGTGTTGGATAGAACTGCGAAGTTAAGCGTGCTCGAGCTAGAGTAGTGTGAGGATGGGTGACCTTCCGGGAAGTTTGACCACTTAGTGCGATTTGACTTGAGATTAAGCATATTGACCCAAGATTAAGCCATAGTGACCCGAGATTAAGAAAAAATTTGAAAAAAATTTCAAATTTTTTTTTCTGAAAAAATATTTGAAAAAAATTGTTAGTAATGGCGCACTTCTATGTGGTGCGCCATTACTAAGTCAGATAGTAATGGCGCATCGTGTGATATACTAATGGCGCACCCCTAGTGCGCCATGCTAGTGGCGCACCTGTAGTGCGCCATTAGTAGCCAAAACAGGTGCGCCACTAGCAGGCCTTTTCCTAGTAGTACCCCATTCGTCGAAGTGAGGCATTTGCCTCGCCAACTCAGCTCCACCCGAGCTGATATACAGGAGGCTGCCCTCATGCCGCATATCGCCCGGTGAGGGGTCGCCTGTCAAGACCTCCAGCACCTTCCTCAGCATTTCAGGCGCCAGCTCCGTATCCTGGAGCCTCATGCGGTCTTGATGCCCAGTCAGGGCCCACATCAGTCGAGAGTGGCGCTGGAGAGGAGCAACGCGACACTGCAGGAACTCTTTCACCACCTGGGGCGCAGTCACGCCGAGCGCTCTCAACCTCCCCAGCCGACACCACATGAAGGAAAGCCGGGGGCTCACAAGCCTCTCGTGGCCCCAGCCCGGATTGGGGACAGCAGGAATGTCGGATGCGAGAGCAGGGGGATGGGCACTCCGACATCCACATACAGCCACTGCGTCCGAAACCCATTCATAGAAGGTGAGAGGCTAAAATCAATCCCCGAGGTGGCCGTCTCGGCCACAGCCTGGAAGCTCATGCACCCCAAGCACTGCAATGGGTCGATCAGGCGCAAGGAGAAGAAGTGACGCAAGAGGGCAACGGAAGGGGCAATTCCCACCATGGCTTCGCAGACGAAGGCGAAGACAGCAAGAAAGGTAACGGATTGAGGGTCAAGATGCATCATATGGATCTGGTAGTGGGAAAGCACTGCATTGAAGAAAGCGGAGAAAGGGGGAACCAGGCCAGCCCATAGGGCGTTGACGGAGAATCGAACCTCTGTGACAATCCTGTTGACGGAGGCATGGGATGCAGGCCAAACCGTCGTCCTTCCGCACTCGTTGAAGCTGGGGGCGAGTGCGGGGCGGATCTTCTCCAAGGCCTCCAAATTGAGCACCAGCGACCGGCCGATGGCGGGCTCGATTGCCGTAGACAAGCTGGATGAGGACACGGGCATCTTCCCCCTCTCTTTGCTAGTTGGCGCCATAGTGATGGAGGGGGTAGAGCTCAGGTTAGATTCGAAGCGGAAACCCGAGGTTCGAGGGAGAAGGGGGAACAGGAAGCACGCAGGCAGCGAGGAGGGAATAACTGTGTAAAGCTTCGTGGCCGCCTAGCCAGGCGGATATTAGGGGAGCGTGGGGAAGCAGAGACGCCCACGTCCAATCAACCGCCATGTGGCGACCGAGGCCGCAGGCTATGGGGGCCCACGGCGCTCCGCCCTTGCCCTTTGGCTTCGATGCTAAGCCAAGTCCGAGCGCACCTTGGGCCCGGGGGCTACTATCAGCATTCTGGGAACGGGGGTCCCCAGACTTGCCTGTCTGCGGCCTGCGGCATGGCTCAAGCAGTGGCCCAGTACGGCCTATCTTCATCAACCCAAGCTCAAGACCCTCGCGAGGGGCCAAGCCTCGCGAGGCGGACGACGCAAGGCTTCCTCAGGGGTGGCCTCGCCAGGCAGGCTCGCAAGGAGGCGTAGTGATCAAGGCAAGGAGTACCTCGCGAGGTGCTCGTGACGCAAGCCATGATGATCGAGACCAGGCGGGTGCCAGGCGGGCGCCAGCCAACACAGTGTCCTCGTTTCTTCTTTGGTGCAAACGGGGCAAGGGAAGGCGCGGAGTACCGAGGCATCAAGCAAAGGTTTCCATATCGGTGCAACGAGACCAAGACTAGTAGGACGGCAGGACGAAGATCACCGTGGAGCCCAAGACGGCGTCATCGCCAGTGGCTTTGGCAGTCGAAGACCAACTTTAGTCAGGATAGCTTGTACTAGCTGTCCCCCTTCAAAATGGCCGTTGTTGGCTCCCTTCCCGCTCAATATTTGGGAAGAGGACCAGGGCCTCTATAAATAGAGATAGCCACCACGGTAGAGGGGAGACGGATCTCACCTAGAGCCAACGGAGACGGAGCAATTCCTCTCCAATCACACCACCACAAGAACACCCCTCGCGAGGCTGTTCTTCCTCTGTACTGTTCATCATCAGCCCCAGAGGCAATCCACCACACCACACACTGGATTAGGGCATTACACCACAACGATGGCCCAAACCAGTATAAACCTTGTGTCCCTTGTGTTGTTCATCGTGTAGCTTAGATTCGCGGCGAGGTTTTGGGGCGTGGATCGGTAGGGGGAAGATCTTCGTGCGCACCCCAGAGTTCGAACCTTAAGGGTTTTGCCGGAACCCGATATCCGACACGGAGTACTTCAAAGATGTATCTCCGAGGAAGAAGGGCGGCAGCTCTTGGCCGAAATTCATGCCGGTCTCAGTGGTCACCATGCCGCGGTCGGGTCCTTAAGCAAGGACTTTCGTACAGGCTTCTATTGGCCGACGGCCCAAGCAGATGCACATGACCTGGTCCAACATTGCGTTGGGTGCCAGCTTTTTGCCAACCAAAGCCATATGCCACCCACCGCTCTACAAACAATCCCCATCACTTGGCCCTTTGCTGTCTGGGGGCTTGATATGGTTGGACCCCTTAAAGGAGGAAGCCATAAGAAAAAATATCTATTGGTCATGGTGGATAAATTCATTAAGTGGATAGAGGCCAAACCAGTTAAAACGGTTGAATGGACCAGTGATATACTTCATATCCGGTGTTGTGCACCGTTATGGTGTTCCACACAGCATCATCACCGACAATGACTCCAATTTCACAGTCGATGAGGTGAGAACCTGGTGTGCTAATCTGGGCATTAAGCTCGATTAAGCCTCCGTCTATCACCCGCAAACAAACGGTCAAGTCAAACGAGCCAATGGTCTTATTATGAGCGGCATTAAGCCCAGACTAGTGCAGTCTTTGAAAGAATCAGACAAGCACTGGGTAGAGGAGCTCGACTCCGTACTCTGGGGGCTGCGGACCACGCCCAACCGTACTACCGGATATACACCTTTCTTCATGGTGTACGATGCAAAGGCTGTGTTACCTTGCGACATTATTCATGACTTACCTCGAGTGCGCATGTATGAAGAGAGAGAGGCTGAGCTTGATCGGCAGGACAACTTAGATGCTCTGGAGGAGGAGCGCAACGTCACAAAAGCCCGTTCCGCATTTTATCAACAACAGGCCCGCAGATATCAAAGCAGAGATGTACGGGCCAAGACTTATAATGTTGGTGAACTCGTTCTACGCTTGCCAGAGAAGAAAAAGGACAAACTCAAGCCCAAGTGGGAGGGCCCTTCATCATTGACGAAGTTCTCACTGGAGGAGCATACCGCCTGCGTGATGCATCAGACAACCGCCTAGAGCCGAACCCATGGATCGCGGCCAGACTTCAAAGTTTCTATGCCTAGCGCCGAACTCTTTGTTCGTCTCCTTCCCCCTTTTGTTTCCATTATTTTTCCCTCTCTTTTTCCTTTTCCTTTTTTGTTTAGCCTTAAAGCTTTTGTGCGACTAAACAGTGCACCTAAGACGTACATATCCTCAAATATGTACGTCCATCATACCTGGGGGCTTCTTGTACAGAAGCTTATTATTATTATTTTCTGAGCATTAAGCTCACCACATATGTGTCTTTTCCGTGTATGTACCTTTTCTTCGCCATTATATGCATCGATATGACTTAAGTTTTGGCCAAGCTGGGTTGCCTGGCTCCTGTGCTTATGCCCTACGTTCCCATTAGTTCGGCTAGGGCATAAAGGGAGCACCTCTGCGATTGTTACTGCCAGGTCATTCGGATGTGTACCTTAGACTGGGTGAAGCCGAAAGCTAGCGTTCTTAAGGGAATATTCGGTCGACGGACTAAAGATGTTTTTTACTCATTACACTATGAACCCCCAGATGTTATGTATACGGTGATTTTTCATTCACAGTTCGGACATGCACGTTCACGCATGCTCACCCAGGGAAAGGAACCCTTAACGGAACTATTCTCTCTGGAAGATGTTTCTTACAACCACAATGTAATATAACATAGCTAGCCGGATACTTGTCTGTTCAAGCAAGTATGACCACTATGTCTGGTTTCCACGCATACCCCGGTTTATTTTGCCGCTCAGGTATTCGGAAACACTCCGCATCCTCGGGTCCAGAGGTCGAAGTGAAAAGGTCTGCCATGACAATTATTTTACAATCCGGCTAGGGACAAATTTGTCAATTGAAGTACATAGTCACTTGGACACAAAAACTTCTTCCTCTATGCCATCTAATAGGCTATCTAGCTTACAATCCTGTTGGGAATACTTGGCGGCTACTTTTACCTGGTCATATACCAAACTAACGGGAAATTCTTTTCCATCTGACCCTAAAGGTCTGACCCGGGCCATATGATTCGGATCGAGCTTGGTGTACCATGTTTTTGGCCTAGGCCTGTCGTGCACCTTCCCGACAGGCCAATATCTTCCATAATCGGAAGCGCCGCTGCGCTCCCTTGAATAGCTGTACAAGCTCCTCCATACTTCCTGGAGGGGAGGCGGATGGCCATAAGGCCTTGGCGATACTTTGCATCTCCTGCCGAGCTCGCTCATGCATTTGCGATGGCTCTTGTAACAGATCGCCCGAAGATCTAGACATCTCCTCTTCGGGACGGCCAGTCAGCAAACCTACAGACATAACTCTGTCAGTTTCTTTCCTCACCGAATTGCGCGAAGGTAAGTTTGAACACATACTAAATATACTGCCTCGCAGCCTCTTATTTTCCTTTACGGAGTCAGCCAGCTGGGCCCGCACATCTTTCAGTTCTTCGCGCAACTATGTGTTGGAATCCTGAAGTTCATTTTTCTCCTCCCTGACCCGTGTCAGTATACGTTCGCCCGTGGCCAGTTGCCTTTTGGTTTCTGGTTCATCCACTTGTGCGACTTCCGGTGCCTCTCCCGGATGATCTGACGATTCTGCCATAAGATATGCACCTGTATTAATATTCCTTGTATATAATTATGTTTTCTTGATAGAGGGAACATTACCAGGCACTGCCTTCTTGGATTTATCCAGTTCGGCGGTAGCAATAGCTAGCTGGGTCTGACACTTTTCCAGCTCTTGAGACAACAGTCTGTTCTTCTCTGTGAGTACCTGGTTATACAATGATCCTTAAATCAGTCGTATCAACTGTTTCAAGTCTCGGGGGCTACTGGTATATAATTATCAGATTTGTATAAATGTGTACTTACCTGCATATCTTTCAAATATTGGTCTGTGGCTCTGGTAAGCCCATCTCGAGTAGCTCAGATATATGCATCAGCAGAGCTGAAGGCGTCGAATGCCTCTTCTGAAAAATCAGGGTCACGAAGAGCGGCCCGCCGGCGCCAATGATTCATGGCACTTTCCACTTTAGAGTTTGTGACGAATACATCATCTGAATCCTCTGCAGAAGGGCAATACGGTGTCACTCCCGTGCCAGCCTCGATCCTTGAGACAGGGTCTGGAATCTGGCTGGAAGAGGCATGACCGGCAGGATCCTCGGACATAGTCCAGCGAACGCTTTTCCTGATAAGACACAATGGGCAGTGGTACACTTCGATGTGACAGTCAAGGAGCGTATTTAAAAAAGCCACACCTCTTTGATGAAGGCTTGGCCGTGTTTCCATTTGCCTTCCTCTTCGAAGGCCTGCCCGGCGTAGGCACCCTCTCTTGTGAGTCACCTCAGGTGCAGCGTGGCGTGCCAAGCGCCTCCCCTTTGGAGCACGATATAGTGCGGTGCGTGAGGCAGAATGAGGAAGTTCTTTCGAAGGAGATGTCTCCTAATTACTTACGTGTGAGGCAGGGAGAAAACCGGGATAGTCAGTGATGATGGCCACTTTCGTGCCGTCATGGCTCGCCTGGTAAAACCCTCCATCCTCGAGCTCCACGAATATATCCGGATCCTCTTTGAATCCGGGGTCAAGGTCCCGGTTGTGGTCCTCTGGCTGTGGTGCGGGGCTATGGAGCCCCTTGGTGATCTTCCGCCATTCCTATTACAAATGGACGGATTAATGTTCATGGAAAGTGACTCAGGGAGTAAATTGAGTAGAGTAGTGGGATTGGAACTCACCCAGCTGGGAGGATTGTACATGGAAAATCCATCTCAGTGCTTAATGCGAATGAACTCCTCTTTCTCCCCTTTGTATAGTTCGACCAATATTTTTGCCAAAGAGGTGGGGGTGTCCGGGCCCTTCCGACCCCAGCGGGAGGCATCATCTTCCCCATTATAGTGCCACATGGGAAGCCTTCTGTATTGGAGTGGCTGAACCCCTCGTACTATGGAGGCCGCCATCAGCTCGACCATTGATAATCCGGATCATACGAGCATCTTTATCTTGCTCATCAGTTGACGGACTTCCACACTATCTTCCTCCCCGAGGCTCCAAGGGCGCCAGCTGTGATGTTTCTTCAATGGAACGCTTGAAAATTCAGGAAGACCCATTCGGATTGGGTCAGGAAGAGCGACGTCCTCGATATAAAACCATTCCAAAGGCCACTCTTCAGATGCCTTCTTCAGCATGCCGGACAGGTATCCGGTCCCAGCGATGCGCCATACCTCAGTTTCACCAACTTCAAATATTGATCCCTCTTGGCTACGAGGGACGAGTCAGAATAGTTTACTCCATAATTCAAAATGAGCCTCACAACCCAGGAATAGCTCACAAAGAGCAACGTAACCCGCAATGTGCAGGATGGAGGCAGGAGTGAAATTGTGCAGTTGGAGGCCATAATACTCCAGAAGCCCTCGGAGGAATGGATGGATTGGAAATCCAACGCCTCTCAACAAGTACGGAACGAAGCACACTCGTTCCCCCTAGATGGATTGGGGAAATTCTCCGCCTGAGCCTCGCTGTCGAAGGAGGTCAATCTTGCTTGGACGGGGACTAGATCCGCGGGGGGAAGAAATCCCTGCGTCTGAAGCTTCACTAGCTGACAGTGGATACAGAACATTTCTCCCAATCGCCTTTTCCGGGGCCTAAAATTGCAAGGACATCCAACATCACTGAACGCTCAACATTTCCCTTCCACTTCTGTAGTTTCCTAGATGAGATTCATCTGTCTATTTACCGTGTATGCTGCTACTTTCCAAAGGTTTTTGATGTTGCATGTGAAACTTGGTGCTGTTGTGTAATGGCGAAACTGAGTGCCGAAGGTATCTGATGTAATTCGATTATAAAATCTTGGTTGCTGCTATACGTATATGAAATATCTAGTGTGTTTTTATAAGAAATATCAATTTGATTAGTACATGGATTATCAATAATAGGATAATTACCCTGCTTATTGGGGTTTTCTATTGCATACGGTTACTCAGACAACACCGTGGGCGATGAAATTATACAACACACACGGTTTCTAGAAAGTAGGCGTGTTCGATCAACTAACAATTCACACGGCTTCTGGCAAAGAACTGTTTGCATTAGGCCACCTTGCACAAACGTTTCCACACAAAAAACTGTGTGTGATATACAAACAAGCGGAAATGTTTTTCCGGGATTCACCGTGTGGGATGTACATCCAAACAGAAACAATTGGGTTTCGATGCCCCGCCAGATCGCACACGAACTCATTTTGCCCCAGCCAGTGTTCCAGGAGGGCCTATCCCCGATGGTTTCTGGTTCGTGTGGGAATGACCCCCCTATCGCCCACACTCACTTGGTGACGGTTCCAAACGCCGCCGTGGAAAGGGGTTAAAAACCGTTTGTATAGCACGTCGATGTACCAGTGGATTCCCCCTCCACCCCAGCTGTGCGCTGCTACCTCTTGAGCACTGCGTTGGTTTTCCCTTGAAGAGGAAAGGGTGATGCAGCAAAGTAGCGTAAGTATTTCCCTTAGTTTTTGAGAACCAAGGTATCAATCCAGTAGGAGGCTACATGCAAGTCCCTCGTACCTACACAAACAAACAAGAACCTCGCAACCAACGTGATAAAGGGGTTGTCAATCCCTTCACGGCCACTTGCAAAAGTGAGATCTGATAGAGATAATAAGATAAGATAAATATTTTTGGTATTTTTATGATATAGACTGAAAAGAAAAAATGGCGAAATAAAGTAGATCGGAAACTTATATGAAGGAAAATAGACCCGGGGGTCATAGGTTTCACTAGTGGCTTCTCTCAAGATAGCATAAATATTACGGTGGGTGAACAAATTATTGTCGAGCAATTGATAGAAAAGTGCATTATGAGAATATCTAGGCATGATCATGTATATAGGCATCATGTCCGCGACAATTAGATCGAAACGATTCTGCATCTACTACTATTACTCCACACATCGACCGCTATCCAGCATGCATCTAGAGTATTAAGTTCATAAGAACAAAGTAACGCATTAGGCAAGATGACATGATTAGAGGGATAAACTCAAGCAATATGATATAAACCCCATCTTTTTATCCTCGATGACAACAATACAATACGTGCCTTGCTGCCCCTGCTGTCACTGGGAAAGGACACCGCAAGATTGAACCCAAAGCAAGCACTTCTCCCATTGCAAGGAAGATCAATCTAGTAGGCCAAACCAAACTGATAATTCGAAGAGACTTGCAAAGATAACCAATCATACATAAAAGAATTCAGAGGAGGTTCAAATATTTCTCATAGGTAAACTTGATCATAAACCCACAATTCATCGGATCTCCACAAACACACCGCAAAAAGAGTTACATCGAATAGATCTCCAAGAAGATCGAGGAGAACATTGTATTGAGATTCAAAGAGAGAGAAGAAGCCATCTAGCTAATAACTATGGACCCGAAGGTCTGTGGTAAACTACTCACAACTCATCAGAGAGGCCTTGGTGTTGATGTACAAGCCCTCCGTGATCAATTCCCCCTCCGACGGAGCGCCGAAAAAGGCTCCAAGATGAGATCTCACGGGTACAGAAGGTTGTGGTGGTGGAAATAGGGTTTCGTGGTGCTCCTGGATGTTTTCAGGGTATGCAAGTATATATAGGCGAAAGAAGTCGGTCAGGGGAGCCACGAGGGGGCCCATGAGGGTGGGGGGCGCGCCCACCCCCTAGGGTGCGCCCTCCTGCCTCGTGGCTTCCTCGTCTGCTTCTTAACATCCACTCCAAGTCTCCTGGATTGCGTTTGTTCCAAAAAGATCTCTCCCAAAGGTTTCATTCCGTTTGGACTCCGTTTGATATTCCTTTTCTTCGAAATGCTGAAATAGGAAAAAATAGCAATTTGGGCTGGGCCTCCGGTTAATAGGTTAGTCCCAAAAATGATATAAAAGTGTATAGTAAAGCCCATAAACATCCAAAACAAGTAATATAATAGCATGGAACAATCAAAAATTATAGATACATTGGAGATGTATCAAGCATCCCCAAGCTTAATTCCTGCTCGTCCTCGAGTAGGTAAATGATAAAAACAGAATTTTTGATGTGGAATGCTACATAGCATATTTCTCAATGTAATTTCCTTTATTGTGGCACGAATGTTCAGATCCAAATGATTCAAAATAAAAGTTCATATTGACATAAAAATAGTAATACTTCAAGCATACTAACAAGTAATCATGTCTTATCAAAATAGCACAGCCAAAGAAAGCTTATCCCTACAAAATCATATAGTTAGGCTATGTTTCATTTTTGTCACACAAAATACTCCCATCATGCACAACCCCGGTTTCAGCCAAGCAATTGGTTCATACTTTTTAACGCGCTTCAGCTTTTTTAACTCTCACGCAATACATGAGTGTAAGCCATGGATATAGTACTATGGGTGGAATAGAATATGATGATGGAGGTTGTGTGGAGAAGACAAAAAAGGAGAAAGTCTCATATTGATGAGGCTAATCAGCAGGCTATGGAGATGCCCATCAATTGATGTCAACATGAGGAGTAGGGATTGCCACGCAACGGATGCACTAGAGCTATAAATGTATGAAAGCTCAACAAAAGAAACTAAGTGGGTGTGCATCCAACTTGCTTGCTCACGAAGACCTAGGGAATTTTGAGGAAGCCCATCATTGGAATATACAAGCCAAGTTCTATAATGAAAAATTCCCAATAGTATATGAAAGTGACAACATAGGAGACTCTCTATCATGAAGATCATGGTGCTACTTTGAAGAACATGTGTGGAAAAAGGATAGTAACATTGTCCCTTCTCTCTTTTTCTCTAATTTTTTTATTTATTGTTGGTGGGCTTCTTTGGCCTCTTTTTTTATTTGGGCTTCTTTGGCCTCTTTTATTTTTCATAAAGTCCGGAGTCTCACCCCGACTTGTGGGGGAATCATAGTCTCCATCATCCTTTCCTCACTTGGGACAATGCTCTAATAATGAAGATCATCACACTTTTATTGATTTACAACTCAAAAATTGCAACTCAATACTTAGAACAAAATATGACTCTATGTGAATGCCTCCGGTGGTGTACCGGGATATGCAATGAATCAAGAGCGACATGTATGAAAGAATTATGAAGGTGGCCTTGCCACAAATACAATGTCAACTACATGATCATGCAAAATCAATATGACAATGATGGAGTGTGTCATAATGAACGGAACGGTGGAAAGTTGCATGGCAATATATCTTGGAATGGCCATGGAAATGCCATAATAGGTAGGTATGGTGGCTGTTTTGAGGAAGATATAAGGAGGTTTATGTGTGATAGAGCGTATCGTATCACGGGGTTTGGATGCACCGGCGAAGTTTGCAACAACTCTTAAGGTGAGAAAGGGCAATGCACGGTACCATAGAGGCTAGCAATGATGGAAGGGTAAGAGTGCGTATAATCCATGGACTTACATTTGTCATAAAGAACTCATATACTTATTGCAAAAGTTATTTAGCCCTCGAAGCAAAGTACTACTACGCATGCTCCTAGGGGAAGGGTTGGTAGGAGTTAACCATCGCGCGGTCCCGACCTCCACTCATAAGGAAGGCAATCAGAGAGCACCCCATGCTAAAATTTTGTTACACAACTTTTACCATACGTGCATGCTACGGGACTTGCCAACTTCAACATAAGTATTTCTCAATTTCATAATTACCCAACTAGCATGACTCTAACATTACCACCTTTATATCTTTAAACAATTATCAAGTATCAAATTGATCATAGTGTTCAATGCACTTTCTATGATAGTTTTAATTATACCCAACTTGGATGCCCGTCATATTAGGACTAATTTTATAACCATATCAAATACCATGCTGTTCTAAAAGACTCTCAAAATAATATAAGTGAAGCATGAGATATCAATAATTTCTACAAAATAAAACCACCGCCGTGCACTAAAAAGATATAAGTGAAGCACTAGAGCAAAACTGTCTAGCTCAAAAGATATAAGTGAAGCACATAGAGTATTCTAATAAATTCCGAATCATGTGTGTCTCTCCCAAAAGGTGTATAAAGCAAGGATGATTGTGGTAAACTAAAAAGCAAAGACTCATATCATACAAGACACTCCAAGAAAAACACATATCATGTGGTGAATAAAAATATAGCCCCAAGTAAAGTTACCGATAGACAAAGACAAAAGAGGGGATGCCTTCCGGGGCATCCCCAAGCTTAGGTTTTTGGTTGTCCTTGAATTACCTTGGGGTGCCTTGGGCATCCCCAAGCTTAGGCTTTTGGTTGTCCTTGAATTACCTTGGGGTGACTTGGGCATCCCCAAGCTTAGGCTCTTTCCACTCCTTATTCCATAGTCCATCAAATCTTTACCAAAAACTTGAAAACTTCACAACACAAAACTCAACAGAAAATCTCATAAGCTCCGTTAGTGGAAGAAAGCAAACCACCACTTCAAGATACTGTAATGAACTCATTCTTTATTTATATTGGTGTTAAACCTACTGTATTCCAACTTCTCCATGGTTCATACCCCCGATACCAGCCATAGATTCATCAAAATAAGCAAACAACACACAAAAAACAGAATCTGTCAAAAACAGAACAGTCTGTAGTAATATGTAAGTTTAGAATACTTATGGAACTCTTAAAATCCTACCAAAATAGGAAGTCCTAGAAAATTTGTCTATTAATCTACTGCAGAAAGAATCAACTCAAAAACACGTTTCTGTGATTTATTAAAATTATTCTCGTGCGTGCAAAAGTTTCTGTTTTTCAGAAAGATCAAATTAAATATCACCCAAGATGATCCTATAGGTTCTACTTGGCACAAACACTAATTAAAACATAAAACCACATCTAAACATAAGCTAGATGAATTATTTATTACTAAACAGGAGCAAAAAGCAAGGACCAAAAATAAAATTGGGTTGCCTCCCAACAAGCGCTATCGTTTAACGCCCCTAGCTAGGCATAAAAGCGAGAATAGATCTAAGTATTGCCATAATGATAAGGTAAATCACGAAAACTCATCTCATATTCCCTACGTTCAGCAGCAAGTTTCCTTTGTGGCAACCAAAAGTAATCAAAAGGGATAAATTTAATGGGACAAAATTCTCCAAGATCAATCTCGGGAGGTATGGGATCCTCCTTTGGCCCCTCATATTGCACAACCAAATCATCATTATAAGCATTCTTTTGGCAAAAAGTCAGGAGCCTATGCTCAAGAGAAAATCCTAACCCAATGTTTTGAATAGAAAAGTCATCATTAAGCTCAGAAATTCTATCAACTAGAACATCGGTAGGAACCTTTTTCTAAGGTTTTCATTATAAGCAACAGGGTCTAAAGATTGCAAACGCATCAAGTCTTCTTGATTAAATAGGATCACCTCTATGGGAGGAGGACCATCGTCCACTCTATAGTGCGCAAAAATGTCTTTAGCTTCTTTCATTATAAATCTAAACTCATGTGCCAAAAAGATAGTAGCTGCACGCTTAACAGAAGAATGCTCAATATTGGAAAATTTTAGGAAAATCCTTTGTATGCAAGGATGCATATGCATAAACTGTCTTTCAAGTTCCGCTATAAGCAAGGATATATCATCCGCAAGACTACTAGTTCTATGAAGAATAGATCCACCCATAGCGGGCAAAGCACCAGCACAAGTAAAGAAATCTTGAATAACCCCTTCTCCAATAATATTACCACTACCGATTCGAAACTTTTTAGTGTGTAAGATGGTGGGTTCTTCAACAGGATCATCAAAAGCATCAAAATTTCCCATATTATTACTATTGTCCTTATCAACGATAACCTCCCCAGTTTCATACATAGTGGAGGCAAATACTAGGAGCAAACAAAAAAGAGGCGAACGGAAAAGAGAGGGCGAATAAAACGGCAAGGGTGAAGTGGGGGAGAGGAAAACGAGAGGCAAATGGCAAATAATGTAATGTGAGGGAGAAGAGTGTGTGATGGGTACTTGGTATGTCTTGACTTGTGCAAAGACCTCCTTGGCAACAGCGCTAGAAATCCTTCTTTCTACCTCTTGAGAACTGCGTTGGTTTTCCCTTGAAGAGGAAAGGGTGATGCAGCAAAGTAGCGTAAGTATTTCCCTCATTTTTTGAGAACCAAGGCATCAATCCAGTAGGAGGCTACACGCAAGTCCCTTGTACCTACACAAACAAACAAGAACCTCGCAACCAACGCGATAAAGGGGTTGTCAATCCCTTCACGGACACTTGCAAAAGTGAGATCTGATAGAGATAATAAGATAAGATAAATATTTTTGGTATTTTTATGATATAGACTGAAAAGTAAAGATTGCAAAATAAAGTAGATCGGAAACTTATATGATGGAAAATAGACCCGAGGGCCATACGTTTCACTAGTGGCTTCTCTCAAGATAGCATAAATATTATGGTGGGTGAACAAATTACTGTCGAGCAATTGATAGAAAAGTGCATAGTTATGAGAATATCTAGGCATGATCATATATATAGGCATCATGTCCGCGACAATTAGATCGAAACGATTCTGCATCTACTACTATTACTCCACACATCGACCGCTATCCAGCATGCATCTAGAGTATTAAGTTCATAAGAACAAAGTAACGCATTAGGTAAGATGACATGATGTAGAGGGATAAACTCAAGCAATATGATATGAACCCCATCTTTTTATCCTCGATGGCAACAATACAATACGTGCCTTGCTGCCCCTGCTGTCACTGGGAAAGGACACCGCAAGATTGAACCCAAAGCTAAGCACTTCTCCCATTGCAAGAAAGATCAATCTAGTAGGCCAAACCAAACTGATAATTCGAAGAGACTTGCAAAGATAACCAATCATACATAAAAGAATTCAGAGGAGATTCAAATATTTCTCATAGATAAACTTGATCATAAACCCACAATTCATCGGATCTCGACAAACACACTGCAAAAAGATGTACATCGAATAGATCTCCAAGAAGATTGAGGAGAACATTGTATTGAGATTGAAAGAGAGAGAAGAAGCCATCTAGCTAATAACTATGGACCCGAAGGTCTATGGCAAACTACTCACAACTCATCGGAGAGGCCTTGGCGTTGATGTAGAAGCCCTCCATGATCGATTCCCCCTCCGGCAGAGCATCGGAAAAGGCTCCAAGATGGGATCTCACGGGTACAGAAGGTTGCGGTGGTGGAAATAGGGTTTCGTGGTGCTCCTAGATGTTTCCAGGGTATGCAAGTATATATAGGCGAAGGAAGTCGGTCAGGGGAGCCACGAGGGTGGGGGGCGCGCCCACCCCCCTAGGGCGCGCCCTCCTGCCTCGTGGCTTCCTCGTCTGCTTCTTGACGTCCACTCCAAGTCTCCTGGATTGCGTTTGTTCCAAAAAGATCTCTCCCGAAGGTTTCTTTCCGCTTGGACTCCGTTTGATATTCCTTTTCTTCGAAACACTAAAATGAGCAAAAAAACAACAATTTGGGCTGGGCCTCCAGTTAGTAGGTTAGTCCCAAAAATGATATAAAAGTGTATAGTAAAGTCCATAAACATCCAAAACAAGCAATATAATAGCATGGAACAATAAAAAATTATAGATACATTGGAGACGTATCACGCGCGCGATCTGAGTCATGCGTTCTGATTGGCCAGAACCCAAACCCCACGAATCGTACATCTGTACCATTGGATGCTCCCAGATCGAATGACAAACCTCAACCATTTCGACAGAACATGCAGTACATGGGTAAGCACTATGCGCATGTGTCGTGATAGCTCACGCTTCCTTCTGTACTACGTTTTCTAAACAGGCTACCGTTTCCCTCCACTCCTCTCATTGGTTTCCCACCTCTTCTCCGATCGGTTTCCCGCTACCAGCGCCAGTGCTCATTGAAGGCAAGGCAGCGACACACCAGCCATGTAAATATTGCACATGATTTCTAAAAGCACAAATGTGCATGATAGGAGGGAGTAGGTCTCATAGGGTAACCAGCGTGAAACGCCTTAAAGGCAAGGAGGCAATTTCTATCAACAAGGTGCCGCTTCCCATCTGCTAGCCTAGTCGAATAGAACGCAGAAGTTAAGCATGCTTGGGCTTGTGACGTCCCCGATTCAATCATACACTAATCATACATGCAAATGTGTACGATCAAGATCAGGGACTCACGGGAAGATATCACAACACAACTCTAGACACAAAATGAAATAATACAAGCTTCATATTTTTTATATTTTTTTTGACAGAAAGACTGTAAGGGAACCCCCTAAAGTATAATTGGTGCAACAAACCCAAACTGCAAGTACCATGCATTGAACCTGGGTGGGTGGGAAGGCATCAGCCCCTTCCCGCCACTAGGCTATGCCTTAGTCTGCTCGATACAAGCTTCATATTACAAGCCAGAGGGCTCGAATACAAGCTCGATACACAAGAGTCAGCGGAAGCAACAATATCTGAGGAGTAGTCCAAGGATGGGTGACCCGGTGGGAAGTTGCATATCTCAAGATTCATTTAATCGCCATGGCACGGTCACTATAGAGATAAATATCTCTATGACCTATCATGATGATTATATAAACCATGGGATCCATGTTTTGCTAATTTGTAGATGTCGGCGTTCTGGGAACGGGGGTACCCAGACTTGCCTTCCTGCAGCCTGCGGCGTGGCTCAGGGAGTGGCCCAGTACGGCCCATCTTCATCAACACATGCTCAAGACCCTCGCGAGGGGCCAAGCCTCGCGCGGCGGATGATAGAAGGCTTCCTCAGGCACAACCTCGTCAGGCTGGCTCGCGAGGAGGCGGAGAGATCAAGGCGGGGTACCTCACGAGGTGCCCATGACGCAAGCCATGACGACCGAGGCCAGGCGGGTGCCAGGCGGGCGCCGGCCTGCACAGAGTCCTTGTTTCCTCTTTGGTGCAAAGGGGGCAAGCGCAGGCGATAGTATCAAGCAAAGGCAACCATTTCGGTGCAACAAGACCAAGACCAGCAGGACGGCAGGATGGAGGTCATCGTGGAGCCCAAGCTGGCGTCACCGTTAGGGTCTTAGGCAGGCGAGGACCGACTTTAGTCAGGATAAGTGTACTAGATGTCCCCTTCAAAATGGCCAATTGTTGGCGCCCTTCCCGCTCAATATTTGGGGAGAGGCCCAGGGCCTCCGCCTATAAATAGGACTAGCCACCCACAGGGTAGAGGCATCTGGAGAGAGAGAGAGAGGCATCTAGATCAAGGAGAGATTAACAAAAGAGAGAGAGAGAGAGAAGCGACTGAACTCACCCAAGCAGTTCATCGCACCAGCCAAGAAAAGCCCCTCGCGAGGCTGTTCTTCCTTGTACTGTTCATCATCAGCCCCTGAGGCAATCCACCACACCACAAACTGGAGTAGGGTACTACACCATAATGGTGGCCTGAACCAGTATAAATCTCGTGTCCCTTGTGTTGTTCTTCGTGTAGCTTTAGATCCTTGCGAGGCGACGAGACATGGGTAGGCAGGAGGTGTGATCTCCGTGTGCACCCCAGAATTCGAACCTAGAGGGTCTGCCGGAACCCAAAATCCGACATTTGGTGCGCCAGGTAGGGGTGCGCTGGAGCTTTCCCTTCCACCGACCCGCTCTCCACCAACACCGCGGTTCGCCCGCATGATGGGCAACGCGCCGCCCGCTCTAGTCGCCAACGCCAGCACGGGGGCCAGGGGGCTCCGAGCCTTGGCCGCCGCCTTGCGACAGGTGCGATGGCCGAACAAGTTCAAGCCGGAGATGCCACCGCGCTACAACGGCACAGCCGATCTGCTGGCTTTCCTGCTGGCATATGAGGAGGCCGTCCTCGAGGCCGGGGGCGACGCTAGGGTCATGGCTAACTGGTTTCCCATGGCCCTCACCGACGTCCCACGCATGTGGCTGCTCCACCTGTCGACGGCTTCTGTGGCCTCTTGGGGGGAGCTGCGCGGCCTCTTCCTCGCCCAGTACGCTGCACCCGGTCGTCGCCGCTCTCCTAGGTGGCTCGCAGGCACCACCTTCAGGCCACCACATCAAGTCATTCGTCCGCCAGATCGGCGCTGCTTCCACATCGCGTGGGGATCCTCCGGACTGGGCGGCGCCTAAAGCTGATCTGACCTTCAGCTCGGATGATCACCCCTCCAACTCAGCCTGCTCGGGCACGCTCCCAATGCTGTGCACCCCCACCATCTGTCAGGTGGCCATCACCAGGACCCTCATCGATGGCGGTGCTAGCCTCAACGTGCTCTCATTGGAGGCCTTCAGCCTCCTCAACATACCACCAAAGCGGCTGCAGCCCAACAAGCCCTTCTTGGGCGTCGGAGGCGGCTCCACCAGCTCCCTGGGGCAGATCCGCCTTTCGGTGACCTTCGGCACCTACGACAACTTCCGCACAGAGCTAATCGACTTCGACATCGCCCCCATCGGCCTCCCATACAACGCCATCCTCGGCTACCCGGCACTAGCCCGGTTCATGGCCGCAACTCACCCAGCATACAACCTCATGAAGATGCCCGGGAGTAGCGGCGTCCTCACCGTGTCCGGAGACACCGGGGATGCGTTGCAAGCGCTCAAGCTTTCCTTCAAGGCCGCAGTGGTGGCGCAGCCCGCCGGCTCAGACGCCCCTAAGCCCAAGGGGGCTGCACCGGCCAAGAAGAAGCAGCTATTCACCCAAGACAAGGCGGAAGCGAAGCAGGTACTGGTCGATGAAGACGGATCTACCAGCGCCACCTTCACCATAGGCGCCAACCTCGAGCCCGAGCAGGAGGAGGCCTTGGGGACATGAGCCCGCCGAAGACCCTCAGAGAGATGCAGAAGCTCACCGGGCGCGTGACCGCACTAGGGCGTTTCATCTCCAAGCTGGGGGAACGAGCGCTGCCCTTCTTCAAGCTGATGAAGAAGAAGGGCCCCTTTGAATGGACTGAAGAGGCCGACAAGGCGTTCCAGGATCTCAAAAGGTACTTAACCAGCCCTCCGGTGATGGTGGCTCCGCGTCCTCAAGAGCCCCTGGTGCTCTACCTTGCGGCCACCCCCTACTCTGCCAGCGCAGCCCTGATGGCTGTTAGGGAGGAGCGTAGGACCAAGGCCGCAACAACCGTCCGGGTCAAAGCAAAGCAGGACCAAGAGGGCCTCACAAAGACCGTGACTGCAGCCAAGAGGGACCAGCCGCTGCAGGGAAGCACACCCAGGACAGAAGAGGCCCCTCCTCTAAGCGACCAGCCGCTAGGGGCTCCATTGTCTCGGGAGGCGCCCCAGCCTCCGGAGGGTGCTAGCAGCACCAGCACTCCCCACCTCGTCGAGCACCCTGTGTACTTCATTAGCACGGTGTTGCGGGATGTGAAGGCGCGATACCCCATGCCTCAAAAACTCCTCCTCGCGCTATTGGTAGCCTCGCGCAAGCTGCGGCACTATTTCCAAGGCCATCCCATCAAGGTCGTCTCAGCATATCCCTTGGAAAGGGTGCTCAGTAGCCCCAACTCAGCTGGAAGAGTCGCTGAGTGGAACATCGAGCTGCAAGCGTTTCAGATAGAATTCAGCACAACCAGAGTCATCAAGGGGGCCGCGCTTGTAAACTTTGTGGCGGAGTGGGCAGAAGCGCCAGGCCTTGAGGCTGGCAAGGATCAATCACTCTCCCCAGGAAGCGAGGCACCAGACGGTTGGGTCATGTACTTCGACGGGGCGTTCTCCCGACACGGCGCGGGGGCCGGTGCGGTGCTCGTATCTCCTACTCAATACAAGCTCTACTACGCTGTGCAACTCTGTTTCCAGCATGGAGAAAAGGTCTCCAACAACATAGCAGAATACGTAGGCCTGATAGCAGGCCTAAAAGCCGCAGTCACCCTAGGGGTGAAGCGCCTCACCATCAAGGGTGATTCGCAGCTCCTTGTCAACTTCTTTAACAAAGTATACAAGCCGAAGGACGAGCACATGGAAGCCTACCTCGCTGAAGTCCGCAGGATGGAGAAGCAGTTCTGGGGGCTGGAGTTGCAGCATGTGCCTCGCGGCACCAATCAAGAGGCTGATGACATCGCCAAAAGGGCATCCAGGCGGCTACCTCAGGAGCCTGGCGTCTTCGAGGAGCGGCTCTTCAAGCCCTTGGCGTCGCCATCACTGTCAAGCACGGCTCAACCTCGGGAGCAGCTCCCCCAGCCACCTGCCTCGGGAGCCCCGGTCTGCAGCTCAACCACAGGAGCGCGCCTGCTCCTGGCACTGGAGCTTCAGGAAGGGTGCTGGATCATAGATCTCAGGAGCTACCTGACACGAGGCACCTTGCCGGAAAAGGAGGAGGAAGCGGAGCATGTGGCACGGCAGGCCACGGCATACTGCCTCAAGGATGGAGAGCTCTACCGAAGATGACCGAATGATGTGTCCCTACGTTGCATTTCCAGGGAGCAAGGGAAGGAGCTACTGGCAGACATACATGGTGGAGACTGTGGGCATCACTCGTCGTCACGGACTCTCGTTGGCAAGGCGTTCCGCAACGGGTTCTATTGGCCCACGACACTCAATGATGCTGTGGAAATGGTGAAAGCTTGCGAGGCCTGTCAGTTCCATGCGAAGCAGATCCATCAGCTGGCGGGAGGTCTTCAGACTATACCCCTCTCATGGCCATTCGCAGTCTTAGGACTGGATATCCTGGGTCCGTTCCCTCGGGCGCCAGGAGGCTACCGCTACCTCTATGTCGCCGTGGACAAGTTCACCAAGTGGGCTGAGGTGGAAGCTGTCCGCACCATCCCCATAGGCTCCACGGTCAAGTTCATCAAGGGCCTCGTGAGCAGATTCGGGGGACCGAACCGCATCATCACCGACAATGGTTTGCAGTTCACCAGTAACCTCTTTAAAACATACTGTGCTAACCTTGGAACGCAGATATGCTACGCTTCGGTGGCGCACCCACGGAGCAACGGTCAGGCCGAGCGAGCCAACACAGAGGTCCTGAGGGGCCTCAAAACCAGGACCTTCAAGAAGAAGCTGGAGGCCTGCGACAGGGGCTGGTACGACGAGCTCCAGTCTGTGTTGTGGTCTATCCGCACGACCGCAACCAAGCCGACTGGCGAGACCCCGTTCTTTCTGGTTTATGGAGCTGAAGCCGTTCTCCCTCACGAGGTCAGACGTCGTTCCGCACGGGTCCTGGCGTTTGACGAAGCGCAGCAGGACACCATGCGGGGGACGGATCTCGTGCTGGGGGAGGAGCATCACCGAGAAGCCACACTGCGAGCAGCAAGGTACCAACAAGCACTGCGGCGATACCACTGCCACAACATACGCCCCAGGACTCTTGAGGTAGGGGATCTCGTGCTTAGACGGGTTCTCTCCAGGGAGGGACTGCACAAGCTCTCTCCCATGTGGGAGGGCCCGTTTAAGGTTGTTCATGTTTCTAGGCCCGGCTCCGCACGCTTGGAGACCCAGGAGGGGGTGCCCATCCAGAACGCGTGGAACATCCAACATCTCCGAAGATTTTACCCCTAAAAAAGGCCCGGTGCCTGTGAAGTGGCCGCATTTTGGAAAAGGCCCGGTGCCTGTGAAGAAGGCGAATGCCTATGAAGTAGCCGCATTTTGGAAAAGGCCCGGTACCTGTGAAGAAGGCGAATGCCTGTGAAGTAGCCGCGTTTTGGAAAAGGCTCGGTGCCTGTGAAAAAGGCGAATGCCTGTGAAGTAGCCGCGTTTTGGAAAAGGCCCGGTGCCTGTGAAGAAGGCAAACGCCTGTGAAGCTCGCCGCCCGTGACACTCTCACGTAATAATGAGTGGGGCTGTACACGCCCCAGAGTCTCCGGAGAGCCGCCCTCTGGCCTCGGGGGCTCCCGCCCACGCCCAGTGGCAGCACTTAGCTCCGCGCTGGTGAGAAGACGTCGAAGACTAGACTAGGTGCGGGACGCGACTTCTCTCATTTGCTTTCCGCAGTTGGCTTGTTTGCTTCTATTTGAAGTTTTTCCGAGGCTGTTACCGTTTCGAGCTCGCGAACCTTCGTCCATTTCACTTGTTTGTTTCATTTTCTCTTGTGCGAAGTCTCACGAGGGAGGAACATGGGCACCCTCGCGAGTGTTTTTCTGCCCGGTGGTTTGGAACTTCCCTGTCCGAGTCCGCTGCGGGAGCACCCCTCCCATTCCGTGCCCCACGGGCATCGCGACACGATCACGGGGCTTGGGTTGGTTGTCCTCGCTACCAAGGCTGGAGACTACCCCTACTGACTAAACCCTGCAAGACACAAGGCGCACGACGAGGCCCTAGCCTCGGGAGGCGAGGACCGCAACGAGCTTTCCCCCAAGATAAGTGATTTCCACGCATAAACACACAAAACAGAAACATAGCGCAGAAACAGTAGAAACAGTGCACCAATTAAACAGCGGCAGTTCAACATGCCCCGTGGGGCACCGGATTACATTCTTTTTTTGCGCAGGAGAAAAAGGAAAGCAAAAGGGGGCATGGCTTGTCCGGCGCCAACTCTCGGCAAGAGCTCGTTCTGCCTCCGGAACTCAGCTGGATTCCGCCTCCCGCTTCACCGAAGCGCGGTGTCGGGCCGACCCGCTGCCCTCCCCCAGGCAAGCGCGGCAACAAGGGGGCTGGTCGCGACCGCCACTGGAGGAGATGCCGTCCGAGGGGGAGTCACCGGAGCTTGGCGGGCCTCGGGCACCGCTGCCCGCACGCCTCCCGCCACCTTCACCCCAACCAACACCGGGGCTGGGTGCACGACCGCGGTCATCATCTTTGGGGCAGCATCCGGCGCGACGGCCGTCTTCCCCGAACACCCTCACGTAGAGGGTGGCATCGCCCTCGAACTTGAAGTGTAGGGTGCATCGTCAGCTCAGGTCGCGCGCGCGGGCAAACGTTTGCCAGTCGCGGGTCAGGGCCACCTCCCCGGCGGTGGAGACCTCCATAGTAGCCCAGGAGGCCCTGCTGCAGCAACCATCTACCTAAAGCCAAAGGCCGCCCGGGGCACCAGCCGGGAGTTCACCTACAAAGAAGCGGGGGAGCTGGAGCCAGGTGCCGGTCGGGTCCGCCGACCACACGACGAACTCCGGCAGCACCTCCGCCGAGCGAAAGCGCGGCCTTGGGGGTCGCGCAACCCCAGCGTACCTGTCGTTGGCAGCCGAACGCCCACCGCCGCGCAGAGGGCTGTTCCCACGGCCACAGGAGGCCGCATCGGGGGCCATAGGGTGCTTGCGAGGGCGGCCCCGGCCACGCTTGTCCAGAGGAGAGCCAGGCCCTTCCTGGCGAGCCTTTCCTTTCTCCATGGCCGAGAACCTCTTCGGCGGGGCCATGGGGATGGCAAGCGGCCAAGAAGGAGAAGGGGAGTAGCAAGAAGGGATAGACTAGAAGGGCTCACACCGTTCCATACATATAGCCGAGGGAGGCCAACTGCCGGCCACCACGATCACAGGTAATCATGACCCATTTTGCATGTAGGGACTTGTCAAATCATGCAGTTACCGAGGCGTCGTGGGGGAGCCAGGACGCCCACGTCCAACCAACCGCCACACGGCGCCCAAGGCCGCAGGCTGATGGGGCCCGCGGCGCTTCGCACTTGCCCCTTCGCTTCTCTGCTAAGCCAAGTCCAGGCGCACCTTGGGCCCGGGGGCTACTGTCGGTGTTCTGGGAACGGGGGTACCCAGACTTGCCTGCCTGCGGCCTATGGCGTGGCTCAGGGAGTGGCCCAGTACGGCCCATCTTCATCAACACATGCTCAAGACCCTCGCGAGGGGCCAAGCCTCGCGGAGCGGACGACAGGAGGCTTCCTCAGGCACAGCCTCATCAGGCTAGCTCGCGAGGAGGCGGAGAGATCAAGGCGGGGTACCTCACGAGGTGCCCATGATGCAAGCCATGACGACCAAGGCCAGGCGGGCGCCGGCTGTGCAGAGTCCTTGTTTCCTCTTTGGTGCAAAGGGGGCAAGCACAGGCGAGAGTATCAAGCAAAGGCAACCATTTGGGTGCAACAAGACCAAAACCAGTAGGATGGCAGGATGGAGGTCATCGTGGAGCCCAAGCCGGCGTCACCGTCAGGGTCTTTGGCAGGCGAGGACCGACTTTAGTCAGGATAAGTGTACTAGATGTTCCCCTTCAAAATGGCCAATTGTTGGCGCCCTTCCCACTCAATATTAGGGGAGAGGCCCAGGGCCTCCGCCTATAAATAGGACTAGCCACCCACAGGGTAGAGGCATCTGGAGATAGAGAGAGGCATCTAGATCAAGGAGAGATCAACAAAAGAGAGAGAGAGAGAAGCGACTGAACTCACCCAAGCAGTTCATCGCACCAGCCAAGAATAGCCCCTCGTGAGGCTGTTCTTCCTTGTACTGTTCATCATCAGCCCCTGAGGCAATCCACCACACCACAAACTGGAGTAGGGTATTACACCACAATGGTGGCCTGAACCAGTATAAATCTCGTGTCCCTTGTGTTGTTCTTCGTGTAGCTTTAGATCCTTGCGAGGCGATGAGACATGGGTAGGCAGGAGGTGTGATCTCCGCGTGCACCCCAGAGTTCGAACCTAGAGGGTCTGCCGGAACCCGAAATCCGACAGTAGACTATATTTTTATAGTTTTTTTGCTGTAAAATCACCACGACTGCGCAAGCGCGAGCAAATGGTGAAGGTACTGGCTTAACCGTGTGCAATGCAAGTGCGCTGTAAAATCACCATGACTGCGCAAGCTAAAGGTGGGTAAGTTTATTTAGAAATTAGGACGAACCGTGTGCGATAGACCAGCTAGCTAGAAATATAGAAACAAACTACCCTCCTTGAGTGTTGCAAATATTGGCGATTCCGCCACTTTTCCTTATTATCATACACACATATTATTATTGGACCGTGCGCGATCTTGGGCACTCCCGCCCCGCATCAATTCCTTTACCCAAATTTTAGTAGCCGCCGTACTTCAACCATCGCCCACACTCCTCCAGCACTGACCTTATAGTAAAATTGCAGTAGCCGAGGCATTTGAACCGTCGCCCTCCCTCATCCACCACCATCTCCACCCACCATTACTAAAAAATTCAGTAGCCACGGCGTATCCTCAAACACCACCCCCCTCCACAGTCCCCCACCCGGTCCCTCCCCCCCTCGAACCCTAGCTCACAGCCGCCACTGGCGCCACCGCCAACCCATGCCGGTCTTCCTGTTCCTCCTAGCTTAGATAATAAAGTTCAGGTTACCTAGCGATTCCCATACCATCGCCCCACTCCCCTGAGTTTTTAGATGAGGCCTGTGTGTTCCTCCCCGCCAGATCCAAATCCCATGCTCCAGAATGTCGCAGCCTAAGCTCGACCACGTATCCCGGGGATCCCGACGAGCGTTCGGCCAAGAAGAGGTTTATCATGGCCTCTCCGGCGGACGTTGGCGAGGTGGACGATGTTTGCCCCGACCTGTCGATCCCGGAGCAACACCTCGCCATGGAAGCCAGCAAAGACATTGACTACATTGCCATGCCGAAGGCTTCATGTCAGCGGGCTTGCGTATTACTGTATCGCAGGAAAGCTCGCTACGACATCAAACTCGTCGACGGCGACGGCTTCACTCGGGCCATGTCACAGTTTAAGTGGTCCATCCCCAACCCTTCTAGTTCAACCCCCGTCGATCTCTTTGATGGCCCTGCCGCTGATCTCCTCCGCCAAGCGGTCAAGGATTTGCGATCCTTATATGCCATTGATCCCATTTTGTCATTTCTGAAGGACACGTTCTACGGCGGCTGCTTGGGATCCTCAATTGACAAGTTAGATCTCATCGACCACGACCACGAGGAGGGCATCCACAATGGTTCTTCCAAGGTGAAACATCCCATCCGTGACATCAGAGAGCGCACCATGGGTCTATGCTCTTCCAACTGGAAGGATCCCGTCCATGAAATGTGAGGCAACATCCTATCAGCAAATCTTACCTTTTCTAGCTTGCCAACCCGTACCCTTTGTTGTAGTAGCATTTGTCATGCGGTGCTATAACTTGACGTGTTTAATTATTCTAGTTAGGCAAAAATGTATTGTTCAAGATGTTTAAGTATGAATTGTCCACTTCAGTTTCATGAAAGGCTATATTTGGTTGTTTATAGTGAGTAGATGCCTTGTTTATCTGTATTTCGTTGTTAGGTTGGTTGAAGTGAGCATTTTTTCAGTTATTCAGTTGATGCCTTGTTTATATGTATTTGGTTCTTAGTTTGGTTGCAGTGAGCATTTGTCCAGTTATCAAGCAGATGCCTTGTTTATCTGTATTTGGTTGTTAGGTTGCTTTTTAGCATTTGTCCAGTTTTCAAGCAGATGCCTTGTTTGTCTGTATTTGCTTGTTAGGTTGGTTGCAGTGAGCATTTGTCCAGTTTTCAAGCATATGCCTTGTTTATCTGTATTTGCTTGTTAGGTTGGTTGTAGTGAGACCCTGTCCAATTTTCAATGGCTATATTTGGTTGTTATACTAATCATTTATGCCTTGATTATTTCGGTCATTCACAATGTGTTGTTCATATGTGCAAGTCAGAACTATGCCGCTCAACTGCATCAATACCAGTTTGAACGGCTATATTTGGTTCCAATTATGCCTGGTGTAGTTAACACATGCCCTTTATTTAAGTTTTACGCATTTATCTAGTGTGATGTTTAAGGATTACCTACGTTCTATTCATTTTCAACAATACCAGTTTGAATAACAATATTTGATGGCTGTTAAGCCTGCTGTCGGTAACATTGCCTTTCATTTTATATATGCTTTAACAACATGCTGAAACCAACATATTCAAGCTATCATTTGGAGATTGTTGTTTACTTTTGCTATATTTGTTTGATGTTTAGATTGCTGTACTTATCATGCATTTCCACTATTTATGGAGGACAACAACGGGAGTGGCCACCATTTTCCGCCGAGGTTAGCTTCTGTGACACTCGGGTAATTAAGCTACAACAACCCTCTGCTAAAGATGCCACATCACCACGATTACTGTCGCTAATCTCGTGTTAGTTCAAAATAATTCGAATTCAAATTTGGATTATTAACAAACACCAAAACTTTTCAAACATCAAAACTAAAATGTTCGGTATGTGGCATATTTACATATACTAAATTAGGTACCACCTTGGAATTTTACTAAAACTAAAGTATATTGAAAATTAGAGAAAATGGTAAAGAAAGAAAATAAATAAAAAGAAAAGAACAAAATAGAAAAGAAAAGAACCCCCCCGGCTCCCCATGGACCTCGGCTCATCCTACCCGACCAGTCCGTCGGCCCAGCCAGCGCCTCACTCCTCTCCATATACCCCCACCCGGTTAGGAAAACCCTAGCCCATCGCACCCACTCCTCCCCACTCGCTCCCCACATCCCTCCCCCAATCTCCCGATCCAGATATTGATCGGGGATGAATCCCCCCTCCCGACGCCGTTCTCCATCGCCCCTGACACTACCCGTTGGGGCCCCTCGCCGCTCGTCTACGCCATCGCCGCCGTCCTCTTCATCGCCGATCCTTGACGCCCGGCCATATCATCGTCGGAACGCTCCCCGTCTCCGTTGATCGTCCCCATCCTCCTCCCCAATGAGCGCCATCGACCCTCACCGCCCGATCCCCTGCAACGTAGGGTGAGGAACCCCCTCCATCTCTCCCTCTGCCCGCCGACCACCGCACAAGCGTCGTCCGCCCCGCACGGCCACCCCGTGATGCGCCCACCCCCATCTGTGCGTGTCCACGACCACGCCCATAGCCGCGCGTTGCTCG
Source organism: Triticum aestivum (assembly GCF_018294505.1). NCBI lineage: Eukaryota > Viridiplantae > Streptophyta > Magnoliopsida > Poales > Poaceae > Triticum > Triticum aestivum. The sequence goes on from NC_057801.1 coordinate 239,368,385, forward strand.
CGCTTCGCCCGTACCGTACATGCCCGGCCACGCTCCCATCCCTCCGTGCACGCACCCAGCTCGACATGGCCCCGCTCACGCCCTCCTTTTGTAGCCCGCGTGCGCCTTCACTTCCCCTTGCCCCTGCTCGCCGTCCTCGCTGTGTTAACCATAGCTCATGCGCGCCCTTCACCACGGCCCTCCGCTCCCGCGCTGAGCTTCGGCCGCCCCCGAGCCTTGCTGCTTGCTGCGCCGCTGGTTCCCCTCCACCCTACTACCGTTGCTCGCCGGCCAACACCGTCAACCGCGGCCCCGCACCAGCCTGCTCGTCGCCGTCGCCCGGTCCGGTTCCCGCCTCCGGCCGCGTCCTTGGTCGCCCGCCGCCTCCCCACCTCTTCCACTGCCGCCTCGTGCCGGCGCTGCCGCGCCGCGGCCTCGATCTGCCGCCGCGCCCCAGTGGCCTCGCACCGCCACGCTCCCTCGGGCACGCGCCCGCAACCGCTTGCCCGTTGCCCGCTAAGGCCCCCTGGGCCTATGACTAGGGGGGGGCCACGCCCCCAGAACGTTAAAAAAGAATAAAAATATCAATACTAATTAATTAGTTAATTAACTTAATTAATATGTTTAGTTAAGTAAGTTTGTTTTACTAAGCTAATTGAAATTAGTTAACCTAATCATTTAGTTAAAGCTAATTAACCCTGTTTAATTACTCTGAGACTATGACGAACGGGACCCACACGTTTGTTGACCCAGTCAACAGACGGTTGACTGAGGACATCATGCTGACATCACACTGACATCATAATTACATTTTATAATTAATTGAATCTGTTAATTATAAAAATTGAATTAAAACTTTGATAAATAATATAAGTTAAACCGTTTATCAAACAAAGAAACTTTGTACATGAAAGTTGCTCAGACGATGAGACGAATCCGAATACGCAGCCTATTCGTCAGCCACACATCACTAGCATACAAAACACGCAACATTCTCCCTCCGGTTCAGCTCTCCGAAAACGCGAAACACCGGGAATACTTTCCTGGATGTTTCCCCCCTTCGTCGGTATCACCTCCTATTGCGTTAGGGCACACCTGGCACCGCTCATTGTCATGTCATGCATCATCATGCATATGTTTGCATTATATTTATTGTTTCTTCCCCCTCTTCTCTCGCTAGACACCGAGACTGATGCCGTTGCTACCCAGTACGACTACGGTGCTGACGACCCTCCTTCTTGCCAGAGCAACCAAGCAAGCCGCCCCTGATCACCAGATATCGCCTATTCTTCTCTCCACTGCTTGCATTAGAGTAGTGTAGCATGTTACTGTTCGGTTAATCCTATTCTTTTGCATAGCCTGTCATTGTTGCTACAGTTGTTGATACCTTACCCGCAATCCTAAATGCTTAGTATAGGATGCTAGTTTATCATCAGTGGCCCTACATTCTTGTTAGTGTGCCTTGCTATACTATCGGGCCGTGATCACTTGGGAGGTGATCACGGGTATATACTTTACATATATACATACTATACTGATGGTGACTAAAGTCGGGTCGGCTCGTTGAGTACCCACAACTGATTCGGATATGGGGGCTGAAAGGACAGGTGGCTCCATCCCAGTAGAGGTGGGCCTGGGTTCCCGACGGCCCCCAACTGTTACTTTGTGGCGGAGCGACAGGGCAGGTTGAGACCACCTAGGCGAGAGGTGGGCCTGGCCCTGGTCGGCGTCTGCGGTTACTTCAAACTAACACGCTTAATGAGATCTTGGTACTTGATCTGAGTCTGGCCACTGGCCTATACGCACTAACCAACTATGAGGGAACAATTATGGGCACTCAACATCGTGGTATCAGCCGAAGCCTTCTTGGCGTCAGCGACTGAGCGGCGCGCGCCGGGTTGGACCGCGTAATGCAACTTCTTTTGTAATGGAGGTTGCTAGGTCTGCTCACCGGCCACGTACGCAACATGCAGGTGTGTAATGGGCGATGGGCCCAGACCCCTGCGTGCATAGTATTTAGACCGGCATGCTGACCTCTCTGTTGTGCCTAGGTAGGGCTGCGACATGTTGATCTTCCGAGGCCGGGCATGCCTAGGAAAGTGTTCCCAGCCAAAGGGCATCGAGCGTGTTGGGTTATGTGGTGAACCCCTATAGGGAAGTTGATCTATTCGAATAGCTGTGTTCCTCGGTAAAAGGACGACCCGGAGTTGTACCTTGACCTTATGACAACTAGAACCGGATACTTAATAAAACACACCCAGACAAGTTCCAGAGACAACCCGGTGATCGCTTTCCCGTAGGGTGACGAGGGGAGGATCGCAGGGTAGGATTATGCTATGCGATGCTACTTGGAGGACTTCAATCTACTCTCTTCTACATGCTGCAAGACGGAGGCTGCCAGAAGTGTAGTCTTCGATAGGACTAGCCATCCCCCTCTTATTCTCACATTCTACAGTTCAGTCCACCGATATTGCCTCTTTATACATATAGATATTGCCTCTTTACACATATGCCCATGCATATGTAGTGTAGATCCTTGCTTGCAAGTACTTTGGATGAGTACTCACGGTTGCTTTGCTCCCTCTTTTCCCCCTCTTTCCTTTTCTTCTCGGATGCCGCAACGAGATGTTGGAGCCCAGGATCCACATGCCACCGTCGACGACGACTCCTACTACATTGGAGGTGCCTACTACTACGTGCAGGCCACTGACGATGACCAGGAGTAGTTTAGGAGGATCCCAGGCAGGAGGCCTGCGCCTCTTTCGATCTGTATCCCAGTTTGTGCTAGCCATCTTATGGCAACTTGTTTAACTTATGTCTGTACTCAGATATTGTTGCTTCCGCTGACTCATTTATGTTCGAGCACTTGTATTCGAGCCCTCGAGGCCCCTGGCTTGTAATATGATGTTTGTATGACTTATTTTACTTTTGGAGTTGTGTTGTGATATCTTCCTGTGAGTCCCTGATCTTGATCGTACACATTTGCGTGCATGATTAGTGTACGGTTGAGTCTGGGGCGTCACAAGTTGGTATTAGAGCCGACTGCCTGTAGGAATCCCCCTTTCCAACTCCTTGGCCGAAGTCGAGTCTAGTCATTGAAAAACTTTACTAGCCTGGCTGTGCGGCTTATGGGCCCACATCGCCATTGGGTGGTATTAGGATCTTTTACTCCTCTTCTATACTCTGGGATTCTGATCTCTCTTCTATTCGGGTTAAATGAATTTTGCTAACTCTAACATTAGGATCTCGTTACACTTCCACCCAGAGAGCCCCTTATTACCGATGACCGCCTGCTGCACCAGAAGATTCCGAAGATACTCTACAATGTGCTCTCGAGACTATGTGCCATCACTTTTGCAATTCACTTCCATCGCTAAATCCCTCTAGATAACTACTTACACCTGTTGTTCATATTGTCATCCCCAGCTGCTCTTGTTCTACAAGATGTCTTGAAATACTCTACAATATTCCGAGAATTCTTTATGCTTACTTCCCTGTAGTTCCTTGCCGCATGAATACCCCTACGGATAATTACTCACGCTTGCTGAGTATCCGTTCGTCCAAAGTTTTTCATGTGTTTCACAAAATTCTTTGGAATTCTATTCGACCTTCAAAAAAAATCCTCAGGACCTTATTGCTACTAAAGTTCTTACCTTCCTGCATTATGGTTAATTCCATATATCTAGTAATCTTCGTTGGCATCCTTTGTCATCATCATTTTGAGTCTGTTGATTCAATATGTTGCGAATGCCCGCAATCATCAGAAGATCCTTATGAATTATCTTTCTGGCTCAGCCATCATTTTAAACATGAGTTGGATCTCGACCAATCAAATTATCATTGATTAATCCGCTAAGCCTACTCGACTTATCCACCCTTAATCGGAGTGTTTGCTTCTGTACCCTTGAATTGGAAATCATAGCTGCTTTGCGTTTGAGCTTTGAATTAGTCAGTTGTTCCTATGATCCAATGCCTTTGCATTGTTTCTTCCTCTAGTGGAGTACCGATGCTTACATCAGATCCCTGGAGGACAATCGGATCCTTTGTTTGATTTTATCCGATAAGGTCCTTCATATTCAATAACTTTGGAAGTTCTTTCCCTGATACATAATGCCATTGGTAAATCCTATTCTCTGATTTGGCCAACCATGCTTTGCTTTTGAGCTGGTGAGATTTACTATTGAAGCTTGTGGTATATGTTTCCACGATGCCCCAATGGGTTGAACCTATGCCTTCCTTAATATGTGTGAACTCAAAAGTTTTCACGAGTCATACTCTTCTAGTATTTTGCCAGATAGATTTTCAACACTAAAACCTCATCGAACGTGAGAAGTGAGTGAAAGGTTATGCATTAGAGAAGTGGGAGTCGACCTTGAACCTTGTGTTCATGCCCATGGACATGATGTAGATCTTATCATTAAAGCTTCTCTTAAATGAATTATCCCTTTGGTATAAGTTCATCTTATATTTGGGATCTGACCTCTTGCAATCATGGTTCCGACCATGTTCTCCATTAGATACCATTTCTCATACAAGTTGAGCACTTGCCTTCTGCAGAGCAATACCCCAGTCCAACCTCTACTTTGATCTATCGTCGAGTATTACCCATTGGTATCTCGAAATTATCACGGAACTGCATAACTTCTTATGAGTTCTTCATCAAGTACTACATTCTCACCTAGTCCAATTTTTTCACGGGCTCTGAGTTATTAAACACTCAAAGACATCGATAAGTGAATCGATTCTGCACTCTGATTCAATAACTCTAAGTAATTTTCGTTTCTTATGAGTTTAATAATCCTTCAAGTCATTCCTAGCCCGATCAACTGTATGATTATCGTGCTAAATTTTAACTGTGCCACCCGGTCCTTATTCCCAGAGCACATCTTTCGACAATACGCTAAGCTTATGTCGATTTCCTTGTCTTATCATTTCACCTCGAACCACAAACTTGATTCCAAGTTTGTGCCTTATATGTGGTTCGCTGCATTAGTTGTTTTGCTTGATGCAGTCGTTGTTTGATTGCCTCTTCGTGGAACCTCTTGACAAAATTTGTTGTGATCATCTTCAACATTTTGACCCCTTACGGGTTGCCAATCGAATTCTTGATGATAAGTGCCATCCTCGTCCCTTGTAATTTGAGTTACCATCGACAACATCATTAGCTTTATTTCACGACAAACTTGTTCATGTTACAGATGCAACTTGCTATCCAGCTGGTATTGTGTTCTACCTTTGGGTACCACCGTCAATTATGTCAAGAAGGTCGTGAGAATTTCACCACCCCTTAAGAATTCTTGATACAAGTGATACTTATTACCATCACCATTCTAATCTTGGTCCCCGTTGAGGGAGTCCTGGACTAAGGGGTCCTCGGACAGCCGTACTATATACATTGCCCGGACTGTTGGGCTATGAAGGTATAAGATAGAAGACTTCATCCCATGTCCGGATGGGACTCTCCTTAGCATGGAAGGCAAGAATGGAGATTCGAGTATGTAGATTCCTTTCTCTATAACCAACTTTGTACAACCATAACCCCTCCTGGTGTCTGTATAAACCGGAGGGTTTAGACTTCTAGGGTTAGAGTAACAATCATAATCTCATAGGCTAGACTTCTAGGGTTTAGCCATTACATTCTCGTGGTAGATCAACTCTTGTAATACTCATATTCATCAAGATTAATCAAGCAGGAAGTAGGGTAGTACCTCCATAAAGAGGGCCCGAACCTGGGTAAACATTGTGTCCCCCGCCTCCTGTTACCATTAGCCTTAGACACACAGTTTGGGATCCCCTACTCGAGATCCGCCGGTTTTGACACCGACATTGGTGCTTTCACTGAGGGTTCCTCTGTGTCGTCGAATATAGGCTTGATGGCTCCATCAATCATCTACAACAATTCAGTACAGGGGGAGACCTTCCTCCCCGGACAAATCTTCGTATTCGGCGGCTTCGCACTGTGGGCCAACTCGCTTGGCCATCTAGAACAGATCGATAGCTACACCCCTAGCCATTAGGTCAGATTTGGAAGCCTGAATTTTGTGGCTGATGTCCGCGGAGATTTGATCTTCGACGGATTCGAGCCCATGACGGCTGTCCTCGGCCACCATGATGAACATGACCTAGATCTGCCATCTGGCCGCATACAGGAGATAGCGCCTGTGATCGCCCCAGCCCTAGAGCCGGAGCGGGCTGTGTCGTCCGAAGATGGGAAGCTCAGCCCCGCCACGGAGGCTGCAGGCTCGGCGGCGCTCGAGCCGCACACAGACCCAGCATCGACTGGGGCTTGTGTCACCGGAACCCTACACTCGTCTCCGGCCATGGATTCCGGACCGCGTGCATCCACGTCCATTAAACCTAATTGGGCACCGGTCTTGGAGTTCAGCTCCGCAGACATCTTCCAGCACTCGCCTTTTGGTGACGTGTTAAATTCATTGAAATCTCTCTCCCTGTCAGGGGCTCTCGGCCGAACTATGTCCGGCTCGAATGGAAGCGGATGATGAACAAATTCGTTCCCCACCCACCACCCACTTTATAGCCACTGTCGACGACTTACCTGACATGCTTGATTACGACTCCGACAACATCGACGGTATGGATGACGATGCCTGAGAGGATCAGGAACCCCTGCCTACAGGGCGTTGAACAACCACCTCCTCGTACGACATATACATGGTGGATACACCCAAATAGAATAACAGCGACCATGAAAATCTAGTTGAGGATAAACCTCCTGAGATACAGCCGAAACGCCAACGTCAGCGGCGCCACTCCAAGCCATGCCACAACGAAAACAGCAATACCGTCACAGAAGAGGACAACACTCTGGACGGTGCGGAAAACAATGAAGACCCTGTTGAGCCAACCTCCGAATAGGAGGAACGGGATGATGGGTGAGTCATCCCTGGCGAACATGCCATGAATGAAGACTCGGAGGATAGCAACTACCTTCCACTCTTCGAAGACGAGGTTAGCCTCGGTGACAAAGATTTCATCGTGCCTGAAGAACCCGCCGAACAGGAACGCTTTAAGCGTCAGCTCATTGCCACTTTAAGAAGCCTGAAAAAGAAGTAGCAGCAGCTTCAAGCTGATCAAGATCTGCTCAATGAAAGATGGACTGATGTCCTGGCACCCGAGGAATACGGCCTCGAGCGCCCAAAGCTACCCGAAGCGCGAACTGTTACCATAGTTCGATGACGAGGCGCTGGAGCCCGTACTACGAAGGTACAATGTGGCCGACCGACCACCACGTGGCCGGGATAAAGCGGCACCTCGAGCCGAACACCAGCCCGCACTGCCTTGACGAACTAACAGAAATACAACAACCCGGGTATATACACATGACCTGTGACGCGATTTGGAAAAGAGAGCAGGTCAGACAAGATCAATCTACGGATCACAGGGGCGCGCTGATACGTCTCCGTCGTATCTACTTTTCCAAACACTTTTGCCCTTGTTTTGGACTCTAACTTGCATGATTTGAATGGAACTAACCCGGACTGACGCTGTTTTTAGCAGAACTGCCATGGTGTTATTTTTGTGCAGAAATAAAAGTTCTCAGAATGACCTGAAAAATCCACGGAGCAACTTTTTAGATTAATAAAAAATACTGGCGAAAGAATCAACGTCATTGGGCCCACACCCTATCCACAAGGGTGGGGGGCGCCCCCCTCCCCTAGGGTGCGCCCCCTGCCTTGTGGGCCCCTTGGACGTCCACCGACGTCAACTCCAACTCCATATATTTGCTTTTGCGGAGAAAAAAATCGAGGGAAAAAGTTTCATCGCATTTTACGATACGAAGCCGCCGCCAAGCCCTAATATCTCTCGGGAGGGCTGATCTGGAGTCCGTTCGGGGCTCCGGAGAGGGGGATTCATCGCCATCGTCATCATCAACCATCCTTCATCACCAATTTCATGATGCTCACCGCCGTGCATGAGTAATTCCATCGTAGGCTTCCTGGTCGGTGATGGGTTGGGTGAGATTTACCATGTAATCAAGTTAGTTTTGTTAGGGTTTGGTCCCTAGTATCCACTATGTTCTGAGATTGATGTTGCTATGACTTTGCTATGCTTAATGCTTGTCACTAGGGCCCGAGTGCCATGATTTCAGATCTGAACCTATTATGTTTTCATGAATATATGTGAGTTCTTGATCCTATCTTGCAAGTCTATAGTCACCTATTATGTGTTATGATCCGACAACCCGAAGTGACAATAATCGGGATACTTCTCGATGATGACCGTAGTTTGAGGAGTTCATGTATTCACTATGTGTTAATGCTTTGGTCCGGTACTCTATTAAAAGGAGGCCTTAATATCCCTTAGTTTCCACTAGGACCCCACTGCCACGGGAGGGTAGGACAAAAGATGTCATGCAAGTTCTTTTCCATAAGCACGTATGACTATATTCGGAATACATGCCTACATTACATTGATGAACTGGAGCTAGTTCTGTGTCACCCTATGTTATAACTATTACATGAGGAATTGCATCCGACATAATTATCCATCACTGATCCAATGCCTACGAGCTTTTCACATATTGTGCTTTGCTTATTTACTTTACCATTGCTACTATTACAATTACTACAAAACTGCTACTGTTACTTTTACCACTGTTACTTTTACTTCCATACTACTTTGCTACTAAATACTTTGCTGCAGATACTAAGTTATCCAGGTGTGGTTGAATTGACAACTCAACTGCTAATACTTGAGAATATTCTTTGGCTCCCCTTGTGTCGAATCAATGAATTTGGGTTGAATACTCTGCCCTCGAAAACTGTTGCGATCCCCTATACTTGTGGGTTATCACGCGCCTAAACGCGCGACGACGGCCATCTGGCAAAACATGAGAAACATAACCACGTCCGGGCCGAAAACCGCAGACGAGCTCCATCCGAACTACGTCACGGCTTGGCCTGATATAGAGGCGCCGCACACCCCCTCTGCTTCACTGACGAAGTAATGGGACATGATTTCCCAGAAGGATTTAAACCCGTAAACATCAAATCATATGATGGCACAACAGACCCCGTGGTGTGGATTGAGGATTTTCTTCTCCACATTCATATGGCCTGCAGCGATGATCTTCATGCCATCAAATACCTCCCGCTCAAACTCAAGGGACCAGCTAGATACTAGTTAAACAGTCTGCCCGAAAACTCCATTGGCAGCTACGAGGAATTGGAGGGCGCCCTCCTCGACAACTTCCAAGGCACATATGTCCGACCTCCGGATGCCGATGACCTAAGTCATATAATTCAACAGCCCGGAGAGTCAGCCAGGAAATTCTGGACTCGGTTCCTAACAAAAAAGAACCAGATCATCGACTGTCCGGACGCCGAAGCCCTAGCGGCCTTTAAGCACAACATCCACGACGAATGGCTGGCCAGACACCTCGGCCAGGAAAAACCAAAGTCTATGTCTGTCTGCGTTCTAGGAACGGGGGTACCCAAACTTGCCTGCCTGCAGCCTGTGGCGTGGCTCAAGGAGTGGCCCGGTACGACCCATCTTCGTCAACACATGCTCAAGACCCTCGCAAGGGGCCAAGCCTCGTGGGGCGAACAATAGGAGGCTTCTTGAGGCAGGGCCTCGTCAGGCTGGCTCACAAGGGGGCGGAGAGATCAAGGCGGGGTACCTCATGAGGTGCCCGTGACGCAAGCCGTGACGACCAAGGTGCAGGCAGGCGCCGGCCTGTGCAGAGAACTTGTTTCCCCTTTGGTGCAAAGGGGGCAAGCGCAGGCAAGGGTATCAAGCAAAGGCAACCATTTCGATGCAACAAGACCAAGACCAACAGGACGGCAAAACGGAGGTCATCGTGGAGCCCAAGCCAGCATCATCGTCAGGATGTTTTGGAAGGCGAGGACCAACTTTAGTCAGGATAAGTGTACTAGATGTTCCCCTTCAAAATGGCCAATTGTTGGTGCCCTTCCCGCTCAATATTTGGGAAGAGGCCCGGGGCCTTCTCCTATAAATAGGACTAGCCACCCACAAGGTAGAGGCAGCTAGAGATCAACCAGAGAGAGAGAGGCGACTGAACTCCCCTAGCAGTTCATCGCCCCAAGAGCAGACCCTCGCGAGGTTGTTCTTCCCTTGTATTGTCCCTCATCAGCCCCAGAGGCAATCCACACACCACAAACTGGAGTAGGGTATTACACCACAATGGTGGCCTGAACCAGTATAAATCTTGTGTCCCTTGTGTTGTTCTTCGAGTAGTCTAGATCCCTACGAGGCGGTGAAACATGGGTAGGCTGGGGGTGTGATCTCCGCGTGCACCCCAGTGTCGAACCTCAAGGGTCTGCCGGAACCCAAAATCCGCCATTTGGCGCGCCAGGTAGGGGTGTACCGGAATCTGCCTTCCGTTGCCTCGTGTTTTCACCGCCCGTCCCATCCATGTCAGACACACGTCGCGCCCGCGCCCAGCGCCAGGCCGCTCTCGCTGCTCGAGTCGCCCAGACGGCCCCCGTCGTTCCCCGTCGCCTGCCGTCAACGCCGCCACCGGCCCGGCGGGGAACGATCAGCAGGCGTCGTCCCTGCATCCATCGTTGCGGCAAGAAGGCCACCGCCACTCCGTCGCTGACTCCGGCCGGCTCCTCGTCCCACGCCCGTCGCGCTCCTGCGGACGCGCACCCCGCACTGCTCCTGGCGCGGGAGCTCCTGCACTACCGTCCCGTCGACGAGCTCTACGACGAGTGGCTCAAGCACATCACCGAGCTCGTCAGCGCCACTGGGGGCTCCCCTGCACCGTCCCTCTCATTGCACCGCGCACCGCCCTGCGCAGGCGACGAAGCTTCGGGGGCGCCTCAGCCGCCTCCACCTCAAGAAGGCGCCTTGGCACCAAGGCGCATGGCCCCTGGGCGGAACCCACTCTGTCCGGCGCCAGCACAGCAAGAGAAGAGCTGCCAAGAGATCCCTCGTCCCCAGGAAGCCGCCCGTGTGCTCCCCGCACCGGCTCGGCACGAGCGCGCACCTGCCCCTGCGCATCAAGACCCCGTGCTGCACCCGGCAGCAGCGCACAGAGACTTGCAAGATCAAGCTCTCCGTCACCAAAGGGCTTCCACGGCCACTGCAGGCTGTCGTGCCTTCTTCGCCAAGCTGCGCAGCGTGGCCTGGCCAGGCATGTTCAAGCCAGACCTGCCCCCGCGCTACGACGGCATGGCTGACCCTGCCGAGTTCCTCCAGCTCTACGAGCTGGGCATCGAAGCCGCTAATGGAGATGAGAAGGTCATGGCGAACTGGTTCCCCATGGCGCTCAAGGACGGCGCCCGCACCTGGCTCCTGAACCTGGCTCCTGGCACGATATCCTCCTGGGACGAGATGCGCACCCGATTCATCGCCAACTTCCGAGGCACTTGCGACCGGCCCCCGGCCATGAGCGACTTGCGCCGCATCAAGCAGCAGCCGGGGGAGACCCTGCAGAAGTTCATCCAGCGCTTCAACGGTGCTCGCCTTAAGATCCCCAAGGTATCTGAGGAGGCCATCATCTCAGCCTTCTTCGACGGCGTGCGTGACGTCAAGATGAAGGAGGAGCTCGCGATCTATGAAGACCTATGCACTTCCCTAGAGCTGTTCAATCTGGCGACCAAGTGCACCTGGGCTGAGGAAGGGCGCCTGTCCCTCCTCGAGGTGCTAGCCGCTGACCCAGAAGAGAAGAAGCCCAAGACCAAGGACGTGAAGCACAAGGGGGATGCCGTGCTTGCAGCAGAGCCTGACACCAAGCGAGGCAGAGATCAGCCTGAGTCATCCAAGGGCAGCCGGTACTGCGTGTACCACGACCTCCACACCCACAACACCAACGAATGCCAAGAGCTCAGAGCCGCACGAGACGTGCGTGTCGGCCGACGCCCCGAGCACAGTGACAGGGGCTATGGACGAGGAGGAGGAAGAGGTGGAGGACGATGGGAAGACCGTGGCCCTCGCCAAGGGTGGCGTGACCGACCTCGCGAGGACCGTTGGCAGGACCAGCCTCGTGAGGGAGGTTGGAGGGACCCACCTCACGAGGGGGGTTGGAGAGATCAGCCTCGCGAGGATCGCCCACAAGCCAATGCGGGACTCCCTCCTCTGCCACCAAAGCCAAGGAGGAACGAAGACCATCACCAGGACGAGGGGGCTGGAGGCTTCCAGGAGCCGCGCGCAATCGCTTGCATCTTGGGCGGCGCACAAGCCCCGGCCTCTCAGCGCATCTTCAAGCAGTTTGCACGCAAAGTGAATGCAGTCCTCCCCAAGCTTAAGGCCACACGCCCTCTCAGGTGGTCATCGTGCGCTATCACGTTCAGCTCAGCGGATCAGCTCAAGTGCGCGGCCACAGCAGGAGTCCTCCCGATGCTTTGTTCCCCAATCATCAGCAACGTGCAAGTCACCAGGACCCTCATCGATGGAGGAGCAGGGCTCAATGTCCTATCCGTCGAAATGTTCAACAATCTCCAAGTGCCATACAATAAGCTGCAGCCAACCAAGGCCTTCTCAAGAGTCACTGATGGTTCCACGGTTCCGATCGGGCAGGTCCGCCTGCCTGTTACCTTCGGGACGCGCGACAACTACCGCACCGAGCTCATCGACTTTGACGTCGTTCACATTCGCCTGCCGTACAACGCCATCCTCGGGTACCCAGCTCTGGCCATGTTCATGGCCGTGACCCATCACGGCTACAATGTCCTCAAGATGCCAGGGAGCGGTGGAGTCATCACTGTGCCTTGTGAAGAGAGAGACGTTGTGTGTTCCCTGGAACATGCCTTCCAAGCCGCATCAATTGAAGACCCAGACCACATGAATGGGAGGCCTCCCGAGGCTGCTCCTAAGAAGAAGAAGACATCGCCCGACCCGACCCCTCGGGAGGCTGGCCCCTCAGGGTCAGAGCCCGTTCAGGGGGCACCTCCATCTGTCGCATAGGGAGGCGCCCGGCGCCCTCCTCGAGCAAGGCTCGGGGGCTCTCTCCTAGAGGGCCATCGACTTTGCTAAGATTACGAGGGAGGCGCTTGGGCACCACTTGGAGGCGTGCTTCAACGACGTTTCCCTTAGGAGGAAGCAAGGAAAGGAGGGCCAAACCCTTAGGAATTCATCAGCGAGATCATTCAGGAGTTGCAGGAGTCAAGAGTCATGAGTGGTAGCCGCCGCTTGCCCGCCGTAGCTCCCCATCCAGGCGAGGATGGTGGGCTGCGCGTCTGCGTCGACATACCAGGATTCAACCGAGCCGCCTCTCAGGAGCGCCTCTGGCCCTCACGCGTGGGGCACTGTGAAGGCCCACCTCACAGCTATGTGCGCATGCCTTAGGGCCTGCCGAACGCGGCTGTTGCGCGTTAGCGCCTCATGAGGAGCATCTTGGAGGCTCAGGCGGTCAGGCATTCCGCAATCCTGGCGGAGATGGAAATGGTCCGCGAGGAGCCGCCAGTGCCCCCGGAGCCTCCCAAGGCCCCTGGGCCTGGGGGCTCGTGAAGATCGTCTCCCGCAGCGCACGCCATCCGCTACTTCAGCATCCCTCCATCTTCAGCATCATCAGGTGACATCCTTCGAGTTTCATTTTCAACTGGGAGCGCCCCCCAGGGATGCATCATTCCCAGGCCATGTGGGTCCGTCCCTGCGGGGTGTATCCCCTTTAGTTCAGGTTTTCAACTTACCTTATTGGGGGCGCCCCTCGGGCTGCATCATCCCCAAAGCCGCTCGGGCCCGACCCAGTGGTCATCGTTTCTTTCTGCACCTATCTAAATGGATTTGCTTCTTCATGGCTAACGTGCTTGACCTAATCGCCCGCTCGATTGACGCCAACTGATGGAGCTGCTCCCTCATGGCACGACGCTTGTGCATGGGTTCGTCCCTGCAATGTCGACAAACCTGAACGGCTGAGCTCTGGCCGCGGCAACCCTGCAGGGCGCCACCTCACCAAGCCTTCAGTGCCTCGTCACCCTCCTAGAGCAACCAACAGCTGGCCGGCAGTTGTAACAGCAAACCCTCGTTTTCCTCATGATGAACTCGCAGGATCGTTTTAAGGAGCAGCGTCCGGCGAGGCCTCCGCGGCGTCTCCTTCGCTCTCATCCGCGCAAACCGCTTGCACGTTAAAAGGGGGTTACCTGAGCATCGCAACTCATGGGCTCTTACTGGCTTCCCAGCCCTCACCCTCTGGCCTTGTCCACGGCATTGCGACCTGGCATACTAGCGACGGCTGGGCCCCGCTCGAGGCTGGGACCTGAGGACGTAGAGCACAAAGGGGAGCAAAGACGAGAGGGAAGAGGCACATGGGGGACCTCGCCAGGCAATTCCTCGGCTGCCAACGCGCGGGCCCGACGCCGTGGCAAGGAGTGGTTTTGTGACACCCCAAAATTTTAACCTTGTTTTATTAATTAAAATTTTGCTAGGAAACTTAAACTTTTATTTTCTGGATTTCCTTTTGATTTCAGAACCATTCTTTTCCTTATTATGATGGAGTTCTTACCCCAAGTGAAAACTTCTCAGTCATTATTGGACTTATTTCCCCTCTCAAATAAAACAATTCTTTTACCAGTGGGATCATTTATATAATTATTTTTCCCCGAGCTTTATTTCTCTAAATTGGTTCTTCATAAGTTTTAGGGTTCCATTTTGCACTGAAACCCTTTGATAAATTTATTTAAAAATCCCACCAAAATTTGGAGATGTCATGTGATGTTTCTAAACCACTTTTATGCAAAAAGATATTTCATTCTTTGGATATTTTGAGTTCTACACCAAGTTTTCAAATCTGGCCAGTGGGCAATTTTACACTACAACCTATTTAAATATTTCTTTAATACTTCTACCAAAATTAGGGGAGGTCAGTAGGAGCATATTATTCAACTTTATGCAAAAACCCAGGGATGTTCTTTGAAAAAATTGAGTGAATCATCCTCATCTTCCTTCTGGTGCAACTTGGTGATTTGTACTGCAACCATCTTTTAACTTGCTGCTTTGACCATGAGTTTTCTCCTGCTTGTAGTACACCTTACCAAACCCTTAAGTCCAGGAGATTGGACCCATTGCGAGATTTTTGGTCCATGAAATGGTGCCCTTAACTTTCTGTGTAGAATTGGTTTTCTTAAAAACTTGCACTAACAAGTTTCTAGTTTTGCCAAACTAACTTTACCACCCTCTTATTCATCCAAAGAGACTATGATCTGGATATTTTGGCCCCTCCAAGAGTTGCCTAGATGCCATTGGCATTCTGTCAAACACTTTGAGTGCATGGACAGTTTTGACATGATTTTTGTTTTCCTCTATGAACTTGCACCTCTGGACAAACTAGCATGTCCACTAAGCACCTAGACGACCCTAACCCAGCCCTGCTAATTGCCAGCCTCATCCACGCTGGCATTTCGCCGAGCACCTGGTGCGCGTGCTCTGGGCGCTCCCAGAGTGCGCGTTTTGCACGTGCCGCGCCCGAGCCACCGCGCCCCTAGCCTATTCCCTGAGCTTATCCAAACCCTCTGCCGCTCGCAGCGTAGGGCCAAGCCTCGACCTGTACCCCCTCACGAGCACCACAGCCCCTCGCCACGTCTCTGGCAAGCTAGAAGCTAGCCACCACTGCCGCCCGACAGCCTCTGCACTGGTCGGCGGCGCCCGAGCCACTCCCGCTTGCCAGCTCGCCCCTGGAGCAGTGCCCGCTCGTCCGCTAGCTCCTGCCGCCATCCCCAGCCCCGACACGGTGCCCTGCAAGCAACAGAACGGCGATCGCCGACGATCCTATCCACGGCCGCCGCAAACCGACCTCGATGCGCTATAAAAGGAGCCACCCAGGCGACCTCAGGCCACTCCCATAGCGCCCCCACAGCCAGCAATCATCGAGGGAAAGCCGTCTTCCCCAACTCCAACCGGTTCGGCCGCCGCCACGCCCCAGCCCCATTCAGCGCAACCAGAGCCCCTCCCGTCCGTCCAACGCCACCACCAGACTCCACATGATCTTGTGGAGCCGCCCAGACCTTCAGCCTCGACGGAAAGCCACCGTAGCACGGACCCCCAAAACTCCCGAAGCCATCGGCCGCCGCGAAGCTCGCCGCCGGCGACTCCCTTCGACCCCGCCGGCAAGTCGACCACCAGGAGGACCGCCCTGGTCTTCCAGATCTATCCCTGTCCTTGGATCACCGTGGGGAGCCGCCGTTCGACGGCAGTGATCGCCGGAGCCCCGCCCCGCTCGGACAAAGGAGGAAGAGGAGCGCGTGCGACTGGTCAAACCTGACCAGTGGGCCAGGTGGGCCCACTATCAGTGAACCAATGCCGGTCCACGCAAGCATAAGTGGAAGCGTATTTCCAGAGTACATCTTCGACGTGTACATATTCGAATCATTTTCTTTTCTTTCTCTGTTTATTTTAAACCAGAAATTTTTCTAAACTTTGACTGGCTATATCTTTTTAAATAAAACTCCAAATGAGTTGATTCTTTTTCCTACCTCTCTCAAATTTAGTCTAGTTTATTTTAAGACTTATTTGAAAAAATTTCAGGCAACTTTTTTGCACTATTTTTAAAGTATGTGATTTTTGAAAATAGGAATTTGAGGGGAGATTAAAACTTTCAAAAGTTTTGGAGTGCACCTCACCCCTCCACAACTTGAAGGCAAGCATTCTGGACCCTGGCATAATTTTTGTGTGTGTTATCTGACACGGTTAAAATACCACCCCGACACGGAGAAACCGATATTTTATGTGATGATATGTTCAAACTCATGAGTGCATATTAATGATCTCATGCTATTGGAGTTTGATATGTTTGGGATGGTAGTCACCATCATCTGCCCTTCATGCATACCAGAAGGATCTGGGAAAGCCTCTGCCTTGGGTAGGCGTGAGCTTGTCTCCGGTCTCCGTCGGGACGGTTACGTCCGGTATAGCATGGTAAGGTGTAATGAGTGGCGATTCTGTTGGTTGAAATATTTTTGTTATACATGTCATGCAGGGAATTTTTAAACCTCCTGAGTCGACCGTAGATCGAGTCTTGTTCCAGTAACCCCCATACTTGTTTTCGTACTACCACTTGTCCCTGCTGCAGGTAGGGTACGGTTCAGTAAGTTGTCAACCCCTTTCTTGGCACACACCATACAGAGAGGCCATGGTGGAAGATACCGGCTGCATCCGGTAGGCATGCCACCTGGTCCGGGGGCATGGGTGTTTCCGGTTGGGACCGAGAGGGGGGCACCCCTTAGAGCGTGCATCATAAATTTGATCCCATGCTACGCGAGGTTGTAGCCTCCCCACTTAGAGTTTTACTTGACAGGTGTCGTGGGTGATTCCAGACACCGGTAAGTTAAGCTGGTGTGTGCAAGTCATGTGTGTTTTCAATTAAAAGACCATAGACGGAATTAGTCCTTATGGGCTAAAGGAATCCGTTACTCGTGGGTAAAGAGTACACCCTCTGCAGAGATAATATCTATTCGAATAGCCGTGTCCATGGTTAAGGACTACAGTCTGGTCGGGTCAAGTGTCGGTCTTAGTGTCGGTCTTCGAAGGAAAACTACTAAACCAGAACATTGATTATGACCGGTGACATATGATGATTATGATTATTATTATTGTGGACTAACTATTTTCATTACTTGATTTATTGAGTATCCCTGGGATGGTTCTACCTCCTGGATATTCACTATGATTGTTTCTTTATAAGCCCTTTATGTGGTGTCGCTGAGACGCCCGACTGTGGCATGCTTGTTATTTATTTACTTTATAAGCCCTTTATGTGGCATCGCACAGACGCCCGACTGTGGCATGCTTGTTATTTATTTACCTTATAAGCCCTTTATGTGGTGTCGCTGAGACGCCCGACTGTGGCATGCTTGTTATTTATTTACTTTATAAGCCCTTTATGTGGCGTCGCACAGACGCCCAACTGTGGCATGCTTGTTATTTATTTACCTTATAAGCCCTTTATGTGGTGTCGCTGAGACGCCCGATTGTGGCATGCTTGTTATTTATTTACTTTACAAGCCCTGTATGTGGTGTCGCTTCGACGCCCGACTAAGGCATGCTTCATATCATGACCCTTTCGAGGCGTCGCTTCAGACACCCGATCGGTGCATGTTATTCTACTCCATTATTGCATATTCATGTTGCATATGAATAACCTGCTTGCACGCATCATGGATTTTATTATATGACGGACATTGTGATCGTAGAGTAATTCAGGGCACGATTATCGTTTGTTATATTATACCCGTGTTCATAATGTTTGCGAGTACATTCAAAGTACTCACTGGCTTGTCCCTGGCTATTGTCTTGGCCAGATTCCTTGCATGGAGAGGAGCATTGCGATGACAGCCCCGGAAACTAAGCAACGATGATAGCAGCCTCGCGAAGATAGGAGTTAACCTGGTCAGCTGTTCCTGTGGAAAATGGAGTCCCATAGACACTGATGATCCACAAACCGCTTCCGCAATCAACCACTAGAAACCAATTGTGGTACCCACAGGCCAGAATGGTCTTGTACTACATATTTTGTATTTTGCTTGGAATTTCTGTATCAAGTTGGTGCCTCATCAGCTAACAGTAATCCTGGGGGTGGTGAGCACAAGGGCCATTTTCTGGAAATTTATACCCGGAAAACCGGTCGTGACAGGTTTCTGACCCCCGAGATAAGTCATCCTCCGGAATCACTAGCTGTCACAGTGCCGACCACACACCTAATGTAGTTTCGTTTTTGGAGACGTCGCACTCCTTTCTCATCGAGCGATGGCTGCTTGAGCGCTAAAGGGACCTCCTGAGCATCGCGACTCAGGGGCTCTTACTGGACCCTGGGCCGCTCACCTCCTGGCCTTGACCATGGCATTGCGACCTGGCATACCAGTGACGGCTGAAGCCTGCCTTGGGACCGGGACCTGTCAGCGCAGAGCGTCAAGCCCTCGCGAGGTTCGAAAGGAGGAACTAAGCTAAGACAGGACGAGCACCCCTCACCACTTCATGATAAGGATCATATTAACAAACGGAACTACAAGCACCTTACAAACCCCCGCGAGGTGTGTTCTTCGATTCCTCGCAGGGAACAAAAGGAGCAGATCCTAAGGAGTGCTAACTATGCGTGCCACTGCAATAGACGCCATCATCAACAGTGGGCCGCCAGCCACCAGCGCCAACCCCATACAGATCAGTGGCAACGGTGGCCCGATGAGCCCGCCCTGCTCCGGGAGCAACGCAAGCTCGGGGGCTCGTAGCTGTCGTCGCTCGTCTCCGGGGTCGCGAGGAGCTTGGTGGAGTCGCTGGATCCTCTGACACCTCCGCTGCCTGAGGAGCTGCTGGGGAAGAGGTTGACGAGCCTAGTCCTTGCCGCGGCAGGATCCCAGCTGCCTTTCTCAGGGCAGCACTCCAGCCAGCGTCCCTCTGCGTCGAAGACCTTGAAGAACATCAGGGAGGCGCCATCGTACTCGAGGTGGATTGCGAGGGCGCCACCCGTCCTGCCGACCTGGGCGATCTCGCCCCAGCCACGTGTCAGGTAGACCCTGCCCGGAGCGACGACCTCAACCTCCGCTTCGGTCGCAGGGGCACTGCAGCCAGCATGCTGCAGCCAATGCTCGATAGGCCCCCTCGGCGGGATCTAGAAAGCGAAGGAAGGAGGGAGGCGAATCCAGGACCGAGGAGGCGTGGCGGCGTGAAGCACGAGCTCGCGAGCAGAGCCCATGGCGTGAACCCCAGGAGGAACGACGCGCACTGCCGTGATCCGCCGGCGGTGATGGCGCCTCTGGCGATGCTGCTTGGCGCCAGCATCTTCAGGGCCCTCGATCCGGGCGTACAAGGGCAGTGGGAATCCCGGAGGCGGCCGCTCGAACGATGGCCTCGACGCCTCCTGCCAAGCGCCTCCTTCCCCGTGGCAAGAGACGAGCCGTTTCTTCGGAGGAAGCAGGACGGGAGTCTCTCGGGGGGCCTTCCCTTTTTCTTCAGCAGAAAACCGGCGGATCGGTGCCATTGGCGAAGGGAGGAGCAAGGACGAAGAGGAAGATGAAGAGTAGCAGGAAAAGATGGATTGGAGGGGCTCGCGCCGTTCCGTACATATAGCCGAGGAAGGCCAACCGTCGGCCTCCATGATTACAGGTGATCATGACCCGTTTTGCATGCAGGGACTTGTCAAATCGTGCAGTTGCCGAGGCGTCATGGGGGAGCCATGACGCCCGCATCCAATCAACCTCCACGCGGCACCCAAGGCCGCAGGCTATTGGGGCCCACGGCGCTTCGCACTTGCCTCTTCACTTCTCTACTAAGCCAAGTCCAAGCGCGCCTTGGGCCCGGGGGCTACTGTCGGCGTTCTGGAAATGGGGGTACCTAGACTTGCCTGCCTGCGGCCTGCAGCGTGGCTCAAGGAGTGGCCCGATACGGCCCATCTTTGTCAACACATGCTCAAGACCCTCGCGAGGGCCTAAGCCTCGCGGGGCGAACGACAGGAGGCTTCCTCAGGCACGGCCTCGTCAGGCTGGCTCACGAGGGGGCGGAGAGATCATGGCGGGGTACCTCACGAGGTGCCCGTGATGCAAGCCATGACGACCAAGGCGCAGGCAGGGGCCAGCCTGTGCAGAGTCCTTGTTTCCCCTTTGGTGAAAAGGGGGCAAGCGCAGGCAAGGGTATCAAGCAAAGGCAACCATTTCGGTGCAACAAGACCAAGACCAGCAGGACAGCAGAACGGAGGTCATTGTGGAGCCCAAGCCAGCGTCATCGTCAAGATCTTTTGGCAGGCGAGGACCAACTTTAGTCAGGATAAGTGTACTAGATGTTCCCCTTCAAAATGGCCAATTATTGGCACCCTTCCCGCTCAATATTTGGGAAGAGGCCCGGGGCCTTCACCTATAAATAGGACTAGCCACCCACAAGGTAGAGGCTGCTAGAGATCAACCAGAGAGAGAGAGAGGCAACTGAACTCCCCTAGCAGTTCATCGCCCCAAGAGAAGACCCTCGCGAGGCTGTTCTTCCCTTATATTGTCCCTCATCAGCCCCAGAGGCAATCCACACACCACAAACTGGAGTAGGGTATTACACCACAATGGTGGCCTAAACCAGTATAAATCTTGTGTCCCTTGTGTTGTTCTTCGAGTAGTCTAGATCCTTACGAGGCGGTGAAACACGGGTAGGCTGGGGGTGTGATCTCCGCGTGCACCCCAGTGTTCGAACCTCAAGGGTCTGCCAGAACCCGAAATCCGACAATGTCAGCCCTTACGGCACTCATGACCCGCTTCTGTGCGGGCGAAGACAGCTGGCTAGCCCGTAGCAACAACAACACAAGCAAACCTGGCACTTCTGAAGCCAAAAAAAAGCAACGGCAAGCCCCGATGCAATAGACACAAGCGTCGAAACAACGGTGATAGTACCGAAGACACGGCGGTCAACACAGGATTCAGCGGCTCTAAGTCCGGTCAGCGGAAGAAGTCATTTAAAAGGAACAATCCGGGCCCGTCCGGTCTGGACCGCATACTAGATCAACCATGCCAAATCCATGGCACTCCGGATAAACCAACCAATCATACCAACAGGGAATGTTGGGTTTTCAAACAGGTCGGCAAGTTAAACACCGAGAATAAGGAGAAAGGGTCGCAAAGCGAGGACAATTACGAGGAATCCTGACCACCGAACACGGGGGACAGAAGAAATCCCCCCCCCCAAGTTAAAACGGTGAACATGATATACGCCACCCATATCCCCAAGAAGGAGCGCAAGCGTGCACTCAGGGACGTCTACGCAATGGAGCCAGTCGCCCCAAAATTTAACCCATGGTCCTCCTGTCCGATCATCTTCGACCGCAGGGACTATCCGATCAATATCCGTCATGGCAGTTCAGCCGCACTGGTCCTTGACCCAATTATTGACGGCATACATCTCACACGAGTCCTCATGGATGGTGGCAGCAGCCTGAACCTGCTCTATCAGGATACAGTGCACAAAATGGGTATCGATCCCTCAAGGATCATGCCCACAAAAACCACCTTTAAAGGTGTCATACCAGGTGTAGAGGCCTGTTGTGCGGGCTCAATCACACTTGAAGTGGTCTTCGGATCCCCGGATAATTTCCGAAGCAAAGAGTTAATCTACGATATTGTCCCCTTCCGCAGTGGCTTTCATGCACTGCTCAGATGAACTGGATTTGCTCGATTCAATGTGGTACCGCACTATGCTTACCTCAAGATCAAGATGCCCGGACCTCGCGGTGTTATAACAGTCAATGTAAATACGGAGCGCTCCCTCCGTACTGAGGAACACACCGCGGCCCTTGGAGTAGAAGTACAGAGTAGCCTGATGTCTACTACACAACCTTATTCTTGTAGATGTTATTGGGCCTCCAAGTGCAGAGGTTTGTAGGACAGTAGCAAATTTCCCTCAAGTGGATGACCTAAGGTTTATCAATCCGTGGGAGGCGTAGGATGAAGATGGTCTCTCTCAAACAACCCTGCAACCAAATAACAAAGAGTCTCTTGTGTCCCCAACACACCCAATACAATGGTAAATTGTATAGGTGCACTAGTTCGCTGAAGAGATGGTGATACAAGTGCAATATGGATGGTAGATATATGTTTTTCTAATCTGAAAATATAAAAACAGCAAGCTAACAAATGATAAAAGTGAGCGTAAACGGTATTACAATGCTAGGAAACAAGGCCTAGGGTTCATACTTTCACTAGTGCAAGTTCTCTCAACAATAATAACATAAATAGATCATATAACTATCGCTCAACATGCAACAAAGAGTCACTCCAAACTTACTAATAGAAGAGAACAAACAAAGAGATTATTGTAGGGTACGAAACCACCTCAAAGTTATCCTTTATGATCGATCTATTCAAGAGTCCGTAGTAAAATAACACGAAGCTATTCTTTCCGTTCGATCTATCATAGAGTTCGTACTAGAATAACACCTTAAGACACAAATCAATCAAAACCCTAATGTCACCTAGATACTCCAATGTCACCTCAAGTATCCATGGGCATGATTATACGATATGCATCACACAATCTCAGATTCATCTATTCAACCAACACAAAGAACTTCAAAGAGTGCCCCAAAGTTTCTACCGGAGAGTCAAGACGAAAACGTGTGCCAACCCCTATGCATAAGTTCATTGAACCCACAAGTTGATCACAAAAACATACATCAAGTAGATCACGTGAATATCCCATTGTCACCACAGATAAGCACGACAAGACATACATCAAGTGTTCTGAAATCCTTAAAGACTCAATCCGACAAGACAACTTCAAGGGGAAAACTCGATTCATCACAAGAGAGTAGAGGGGGAGAAACATCATAAGATCCAACTATAATAGCAAAGCTCGCGATACATCAAGATCGTGCCGAATCAAGAACACGAGAGAGAGAGAGAGAGAGAGAGAGAGATCAAACACATAGCTACTGGTACATACTGTCACAGCCCCAGATCAGCCCTTGTTTGTTTTTGCTTTAGCATCCATGCAACATGTTTAAATTTTATGAAATTTGAAATGGGGATGACCAAGACCTAGCACCAAAGCATTGCAAATAGGTTCAACTTCAAAATATTTTCAAAGAACCCAAATTGGTTTGCAAAAATGTTCATGATTACTGGAAAAGGGTGAAAACCATATCCAGAGATGATGGATATTTTTTCCAAGACATTTTTGGATTTTTGATTAAACCATATTGTATTTGAATTGGGGCATTTAAATACTGTTAATATTTTTAAATGCTCCAACAATTCTGGAAATAGTTGAGGGCCTCTGTAATAATTCAGTTAATGTCCACAATTATTCTCAGGATTTATAAAAAATGATTTAGTGTCTAAAACTAAATCAAAACAAACTACAGAAAATAGAAATAGAAAAGAGGAAATAAAAGAAAGGGAGAGAAGGCCACCTGGGCCACCTACCTGGCGCCACTTACCTGGCCCAGCTCCCCCAACGACCCAGCAACCGCACCGTTCGACGCGCGGGAGCAAGGGCTCTCCAACGAGCCCAAGCACGGCCTAGCCCATCTCCACTTTCCCCCCCCCCCCTGTCGCCTTCCTCCTCGCACCAGTAGGCACAGGCGCGTGGCCGACGCACGCCGGCGCACGCCCCGGCCACCTCCTGCTTGCCGCTCCACCTCGACACCCCGGACGCCTCCATGCGTGCCACGCCACCCCCCTGGAACTCCCTCACTCCCCCGAACTCTCCCCCCTCTCCTCTGCTTCCTCTCTCCCTCACTCGCCCGAACGGACCCGTCGCCACCGACGCCGTTCGCCGCGGCCACAACCACCACCTCGCCTCCCCGACGCCTCCCAAAGCTCCGCCGGTCCTCCCTCTTCCTCCTCACCAAGACGGAAGGCGCCGGAAGCCCTGGATGGGGCCAGCTTCGCCGTTCCCCTCCTCGGCCACCGCGGATCGCCGCCGTCAAATTCGTCCCCGTCCGGCCTCCCTCAAGCTCGCCGTCCACCTCTTCAGGGTCTACGTGAGCTCTCCGTCCGTTTCCCCCTCTCTGTTTCGTCGTTCGCGCGCCGTAGCTAGGTTATCCACCAAGACCGAAAGCCCATCGCCGCCGGCCATGGCGCCGCCGTGGCCAGGGCCACCGCAGCCCGCGCCTGAGCACGTCACCGTGCTCGGTGAACCCCCAGGAGCACGTAGCCCTCCTCGTTTACTCCTCTAGTGTGCCGTAGCTTCGCCACCGTTCGCGCCCGAACTCCGGCCACCGCGGAAGTGCTCGCCACCGTCGTCTCCGGCCACCCCGCGGCCCCTCGTGCAGCCAGCTAGGTGCGGCCGTGTACGGGCTACCTTCTGGTGGCCTTCGCGCGTCCAGCCGCCGCCCGTAGCGCAACCCCGGTGAACATTCGCCGCGTTTCGGGTCGCCGCCGGCCGAACTCCGGTGGCCAGTGACGTGGCGCTGTCATTAGCCACTAATGACGCACTAACCAACCCCCTAGGCCACTGACAGTGGGCCCCACCCCTGGTCAAACCCTAGTCAGCGCTGGGTTTGACCGGGATTAGTTCCTGTGTCACTGACGTGTGGACCCCGCACGTCAGGTTTGACCTGGACCTGGCCGTTGACTCGCTGACGTCATGCTGGCGTCAGGCCGACGCAGTTAAATCATTTTCTGGAATTATTTTAATTCTAAATATTCAGGAAATTCCAGAAAATTGTAAAAACTTCTAAAAATCATAGAAATTCAACCGTAACTCCAAATTAAATAAATTATATATGAAAAATTATCAGAAAAATTCAAGGAATCCATCTGTACCATTTTCATGCATGTTAGAACAACTTATAGCTGCTGTTTAGCACAAATCAATTAAATGGCATTTGAATAATCACATATGGAGTTTGAATTTGAATCTTGTATTCAAACCAACTTCATTTAATCTGTTGCTAGTTGCATTAGCTCAAAACACATTCATATTGCCATGTCATGAGCATGCATCATATTGTGCATTGCATTGATTGTATTTCTTCTTTGTTGCCGGTATCTGTTCCCTCTCGATAGACGTGATACCGACGATGTGATCGTTGACACTGATGAAGACTCAATGTTATCTTCAGAAGTGCCAGGCAAGCAAAACCCCCTTGTTCATTCCGATAAAATCCCACTCTCTCGCTCCTGCTCTCTTTTACTGCATTAGGACAACAACGATTCATCTGTTACCTGCTGCGGTAGCTGAACCCCTTTATCCTTTGCATGACCTGTCATTGCCACAGTAAATAGATGAAACCCACTAGCATGAGTAGGAGTTGTTTGAGCCCTGTTGTGCCTACTCATTCATGCTTGTTTGTCATGCCTGCTACTGCTTAGAGTCGAGTCAGGTCTGATTCATCCGGGATGAATCAGAGGTGTGTGAACATGTCCTACGGTGTGTGAGCTAAGCGTGTGAACACGATTTGGTAAAGGTAGCGGTGAGAGGCCATGTAGGAGTACATGGTGGGTTGTCTCATTGCAGCCGTCCTCAGGAACTGAGTTCTGTGTTTGTGATCCATGATTCAGCTACTACCACGCATTGGGCCCGAAACCAATGGACCCTCTCGGCCTCTTGATCACCCTTGTCCTCTGTCCAGGAGTTGCAAGTAGTTTCTGGTGTTTGTAGTATGCTGGAGGCCGTGCGCAGCGCTGACCATAGGGGTGGGCTGTGATGCGGTAGGCACGTGGCCGGGTAAACCGGACGCCCGTTTGGTGTCACGGAACCCTGTACACATTGTTTGGGGCTGTGAGCGAAACTCCGGCCGGATCTCCTCATGGATGGAACCCGAATAGGCGATAATCTTGGACTAGAGACTTGAGTGTTTAGGCAGGCCGTGGCCGACACCCACGTTGGGCTTCCGCTTGAAGGTTGCCGAGTACATGTCGTGTAAATGGCGGTAAGTGGTGAGAGCGTGTGTGAAGAAGTACACCCCTGCAAGGTTAACATCATCTATTCGAATAGCCGTGTCCGCGGTAAAGGACTTCTGGGTTGCTTATATCAGTTCATAGACAAGTGAAAGTGGATACTCTAAAATACGCAAGATAAGCGTGAGTGCTATGGATGGCGTTCTCGTAGGGAGACGGGAGCAGATCCATAGTGGTGTATTGATATGGTGAATATGTGGACTCGTGTGCGCCACCTCAAAAGAGTCGCTTGCAGTCGTAGTTTAGGATAGCCACCGAGTCAAAGCTGGCTTGCTGCAGTTAAACCCCACCATCCCCTTTGTTGATAATGATGCATATGTGGTTAGCTCTGATGCAAGTCTTGCTGGGTACATTTGTACTCACGTTTGCCTATTTTATGTTTTTGCAGAGAGACTTCGGTCTCGCTAGTAGTTCCACGTGGACTTCGACGTTTAGCTTGTTACCTCAGCTACGATCTTGTGCCCTCGGCAGGATCTGATAGACAGTCAGGCTTCTCAGCCTTTTTCATTTATAGATGTCTGTACTCAGACATGATAGCTTCCGCTTGTGCTTTGATTTGTATGCTCTGAGTGTTGGGTCATGAGACCCATGTTTGTAATATCTCGCTCCTCGGAGCCTAATGAATAAATTACTTGAGTCGTAGAGTCATGTTGTGATGCCATGTTGTATTTGCACATATCGAGCATATTGTGTGTATGTTATTGAAATGCTTGGTATGTGTGGGATCTGACCATCTAGTTGTTTATCTTTAGTAGCCTCTCTTACCGGGAAATGTCTCCTAGTGTTTCCACTGAGCCATGGTAGCTTGCTACTGCTCCGGAACACTTAGGCTGGCCGGCATGTGTCCTTCTTCGTTCCTGTGTCTGTCCCTTCGGGGAAATGTCACGCGATGAATACCGGAGTCCTGTTAGCCGCTACAGCCCGGTTCACCGGAGTCCTGCTAGCCCAGTGCTACAGCCTGGATTCACTCGCTGATGACCGACATGTTCGATGCTGGGTCATGGATGCCTGTCCCTGTAAGTCTGTGCCACTTTGGGTTTACGACTAGCCATGTCAGCCCGGGCTCCTTATCATATGGATGCTAGCGACACTGTCATATACGTGTGCCAAAAGGCGCAAACGGTCCCGGGCAAAGGTAAGGCGACACCCGTGGGAATACCGTGCGTGAGGCTGCAAAGTGATATGAGGTGTTACATGCTAGATCGATGTGGCATTGAGTCGGGGTCCTGACACCCTCAGCCCCGAGGGTGAACTACTCCCTCCTCGTCATGGAGAGCGCCGGGATGATCAAGATGGCTGAGGGAGTCCTGGATTAGGCGGTATCCGGACAGCCGGACTATGTACAACGTCCGGACTACTGAAGCGTGAAGATACAAGACTCAAGACTTCGGCCCGTGTCCGGATGGGACTCTCCTTTGCGTGGAAGGCAAGATTGGCAATTCGGATATTGTGTTTCCTTCCTTGTAACCGACTCCATGTAAACCCTAGCCCTCTCCGGTATCTATATAAACCGGAGAGGTTGGTCCTTAGAAGGCCGATCACAACTACAATCATACCATCATAGGCTAGCTTCTAGGGTTTGGCCTCTACTATCTTGTGGTAGATCTACTCTTGTACTACCCATATATTCAATATTAATCAAGCAGGAAGTAGGGTTTTACCTCCATCGAGTGGGCCCAAACCTAGGTAAACATCTATGTCCCTTGCTTCCTGTTACCATCAGCCTTGACGCACAGATCAAGACCCCCTACCCGAGATCCACCAGTTTTGACACCGACATTGGTGCTTTCATTGAGAGTTCCTCTGTGACGTCGCCGCAAGGCTCGATGGCTCCTTCAATCATTGATATGTCCATTTTGCATCATGCTTTTATTCAATATTTATTGCATTACGGCTGTTATTTCACGTTATGTCACAATACTTATGGCTATTCTCTCTTACTTTACGAGGTTTACATGAAGAGGGAGAATGCCGGCAGTTGAAATTCTGGGCTGGAAAAGGAGCAAATATTGAAGGCCTATTCTGCACAACTCCAAAAGTCCTGAAACTCCACGGAATATCTTAAAATAAATAAAGAAAAATCGTCGCCAAAGATGAAGGCCAGGGGGCCCACACCCTGCTCACGAGGGTGGGGGGCGCCCCCCTGGGGCGTGCCCCCCTACCTTGTGGGCCCCCTAGTGGCTCTCTGACGCCCATCTTCTCCTATATGAAGTCTTTCGATGAGAAAAAATAGAAGGCAACCTTTCGGGACGAGACTCCGCCGCCACGAGGCGGAACCTTGGCGGAACCAATCTAGGGCTCTGGCAGAGCTGTTCTACCGGGGACACTTCCCTCCGGGAGGGGGAAATCATCACCATCGTCATCACCAACGCTCCTCTCATCGGGAGAGGGCAATCTCCATCAACATCTTCATCAGCACCATCTCATCTCCAAACCCTAGTTCATCTCTTGTATCCAATTCTGTCTCCAAGTCCGGGATTGGTGCTAGTCCGTTACTAGTAGTGTTGATTACTCCTTGTAGTTGATGCTAGTTGGTTTATTTGGTGGAAGATCATAAGTTCAGATCCTTTATGCATATTATTACACCTCTGATTATGAACATGAATATGCTTTGTGAGTAGTTACGTTTGTTCCTAAGGACAAGGGAGAAGTCTTGCTATTAGTAGTCATGTGAATTTGGTATTCGTTCGATATTTTGATGAGATGTATGTTGTCTAACCTCTAGTGGCGTTATGTGAACGTCGACTACATAACACTTCACCATTATTTGGGCCTAGAGGAAGGCATTGGGAAGTAATAAGTAGATGATGGGTTGCTAGAGTGACAGAAGCTTAAACCCTAGTTTATGCGTTGCTTCGTAAGGGGCTGATTTGGATCCATATGTTTCATGCTATGGTTAGGTTTACCTTAATACTTTTGTTGTAGTTGCGGATGCTTGCAATAGAGGTTAATCACAAGTGGGATGCTTGTTCAAGTAATAACAGCACCCAAGCACCGGTCCACCCACATATCAAATTATCAAAGTATCGAACACGAATCATATGAGCGTGATGAAAACTAGCTTGACGATATTCCCATGTGTCCTCGGGAGCGCTTTTCCTATTATAAGAGTTTGTCCAGGCTTGTCCTTTTCTACAAAAAGGATTGGGCCACCTTGCTGCACTTTATTTACTTTTGTTACTTGTTGCTCGTTACAATTTATCTTATCACAAAACTATCTGTTACCACTTATTTCAGAACTTACAGAGAATACCTTGCTGAAAACTGCTTATCATTTCCTTCTGCTCCTCGTTGGGTTCGACGCTCTTACTTATCGAAAGGACTACAATAGATCCCCTATACTTGTGGGTCATCAAGACTCTTTTCTGGCGCCGTTGCCGGGGAGTGATGCGCCTTTGGTAGGTGGAATTTGGTAAGGAAAAAATTATTTAGTGTGCTGAATTTTTCTGTCACTTGTTACTATGGAAAGTAATTCTCTGAGGGGCTTGTTCGGTGTATCTTCACCCCGTCCAGTAGAGCAAAGAGTTGCTCCTCAACCTACTCAACCTACTGAACCTATTGAAAATGAAACTCCTTTTGAGATTCCTTCGGGTATGATGGAAAAACTGCTAGCTAACACTTTTACAGGAGATGGAACAAAGCATCCTGTTGAGCATCTACGCTATGTGGATGATGTTTGTGGACTATTTAAGCTTGCAGGTATACCCGATGATGTTGTTAAGAAGAAGGCCTTCCCTTTATCTTTTAAGGGAGACGCATTGACATGGTATAGGCTATCTGATGATATGAGATCATGGAACTATAAAAGATTGAAATTGGAATTTCATCAAAAGTATTACCCTATGCATCTTGTTCATCGTGATCGCAATTATATATATAATTTTTGGCCTCGCGAAGGAGAAAGCATTGCTCAAGCTTGGGGGAGGCTTAAATCAATGTTATATTCATGCCCCAATCATGAGCTCTCAAGAGAAGTAATTATGCAAAGTTTTTATGCTCGGCTTTCTGATAACAATCGCACCATGCTTGATACTTCTTGTGCTGGCTCTTTTACGATGAAGACTATTGAATTTAGATGGAATTTATTAGATAAAATTAAACGCAACTCTGAAGATTGGGACCTCGACGAAGGTAAGGAGTCAGGTATGACACCTAAGTTTGATTGTGTTAAATCTTTTATGGATACCGATATTTTCCATAAGTTTAGCACTAAATATGGACTTGACTCTGATAGTAGCTTCTTTCTGTGAATCTTTTGCTACTTATGTTGATCTCCCCAAGGAGAAGTGGTTTAAATATCATCCTCCCATAGGAGTACAAGTTGCTGCACCTATTAAAGTTGAAGAAAAGACTGTCACTTATAATGATCCTATTGTTCCCACTTCTTATGTTGAGAAACCACCTTTCCCTGTTAGAATGAAGGATCATGTTAAAGCTTCAACTGTTGTTCGTAAAAGCAATATTAGAACTTATACACCTCCTGAGCAAGTCAAAGTAGAACCCAGTATTGCTATTGTTAAAGATCTCTTGTCTGATAATATTGATGGGCATGTTATTCAATTCCGTGGTGAAACTGCTAGAATTGCTAAACCTTGTGCTAGAGATAAACATAGACCTGTGGTAGGCGTGCCTGTTATTTCTGTTAAAATAGGAGATCATTGTTATCATGGCTTATGTGATATGGGTGCTAGTGCTAGTGTTATACCTATTACCTTGTATGAAGAAATTATGCATGATATTGCACCTGCTGAGTTGGAAGATATTGATGTTACAATTAAACTTGCCAATAGAGATACTATATCTGCAACGGGAATTGTTGGAGATGTTGAAGTCTTGTGTGGAAACCAAATATCCCGCTGATTTTCTTGTTCTTGGTTCCCCACAAGATAGGTTTTTTCCCATTATATTTGGTAGACCCTTCTTGAATACTGTTAATGCTAAGATAGACTGCGAAAAGAATGTTGTTACTGTTGGCTTGGATGATATGGTTCATGAGTTTAATTTCTCTAAATTTAGTAAACAACATCGTGAGGAAGAATTGCCTAGTAAGGATGAAATTATTGGTCTTGCTTCTATTGCCGTACCTCCTAGTGATCCTTTAGAACACTATTTGCTAGACTATGAAAATGATATGTTCATGAATGAAAGAAGGGAAATAGATGAAGCATTCTTTAAACAGGAACCTATTCTGCAACACAATTTGCCTATTGAAATCCTAGGGGATCCTCCTCCACCCAAGGGTGATCCTGTGTTTGAGCTTAAACCATTGCCTGATAATATTAAATATGCTTATATTAATGAAAAGAAAATATATCCTATCATTATTAGTGCTAACCTTTCAGAGCATGAAGAAGAAAGATTATTGAGAACTCTGAAGAAGCATCGTGCCGCTATTGGATATACTCTGGATGATCTTAAGGGCATCAGTCCCACTCTATGTCAATATAAAATAAATCTGGAAGCGGATGACAAACCAGTTCGTGATCCTCAACGACGTTTGAATCCTAGAATGAAAGAAGTGGTAAGAAAAGAAATACTTAAGCTTCTGGAGGCAGGTATAATTTATCCAGTTGCTGATAGTCAGTGGGTAAGTCCTGTCCATTGTGTCCCTGAGAAGGGAGGTATTACTGTTGTCCCTAATGATAAAGATGATTTGATTCCGCAAAGAATTATCACAGGTTATAGGATGGTAATTGATTTCCGCAAATTAAATAAGGCTACTAAGAAAGATCATTACCCCTTACCTTTTACTCCCTCCATTCCTTTATGTAAGGTGTATTATTTTCGGCACAGTGAC
Organism: Triticum aestivum; assembly: GCF_018294505.1. NCBI lineage: Eukaryota > Viridiplantae > Streptophyta > Magnoliopsida > Poales > Poaceae > Triticum > Triticum aestivum. Next base: position 239,400,449 of record NC_057801.1, read on the forward strand.
CAAGGCACATAATTATAAAGGTGTTAGGACAAAATTACCCTTGGCAAATTTGTTAGTTAGTGGAAAGTAAATCAGTGAGTCCAGAAAAGTAAGAGATACATGCAATCAAGAGAGAGATAGTTTTCTTCTTTTGATACAAGGAGAGATACAGGAAATAATGAGAGAGATACTTTCCTCTTTCTGGAGGGATAGAAAGGGAATTATGAGAATTTAAAAAATGCACCTTACATTATGGAATTTTATGAAAAAACAAATACACCTTATACAAAGGAATGGAGGGAGTATTGATCAAATGCTAGAACGATTATGCAAACATACACATTATTGCTTTCTAGATGGTTATTCTGGTTTCTCTCAAATACCTGTGTCGGCTAAAGATCAATCAAAGACTACTTTTACATGCCCTTTTGGTACTTTTGCTTATAGACGTATGCCTTTCGGTTTATGTAATGCACCTGCTACCTTTCAAAGATGCATGATGGATATATTCTCTGACTTTTGCGAAAAGATTTGCGAGGTTTTCATGGACGACTTTTCCGTCTATGGTTCCTCTTTTGATGATTTCTTGAGCAATCTTGCTCGAGTTTTGCAGAGAGGTGAAGAAACTATCTTGTCTTGAATTGGGAAAAGGGCCACTTTATGGTTAATGAAGGTATTGTCTTGGGGCACAAAGTTTCTGAAAGAGGTATTGAAGTTGATAAAGCCAAGGTTGATGCTATTTAAAAGATGCCATGTCCCAAGGACATCAAAGGTATAAGAAGTTTCCTTGGTCACGCTGGATTTTATAGGAGGTTCATTAAGGACTTCTCAAAAATCTCTCGGCCTCTGACTAATTTATTACAAAATGATGTACCATTTGTCTTTGATGATGATTGTGTAGAAGCATTTGAAATACTTAAGAAAGCATTAGTCTCTGCACCTGTTGTTCAGCCACCTGATTGGAATTTACCCTTTGAAATTATGTGTGATGCTAGTGATTATGCTGTAGGTGCTGTTCTAGGGCAAAGAGTTGATAAGAAATTAAATGTTATCCATTATGCTAGTAAGACTCTAGACAATGCTCAAAGAAATTATGCTACTACCGAAAAGGAACTTTTAGCAGTTGTATTCGCTTGTGATAAATTCAGACCCTATATTGTTGATTCTAAAGTAACTATTCACACAGATCATGCTGCTATTAAATATCTTATGGAAAAGAAAGATGCAAAACCTATACTCATTAGATGGGTTCTCTTGCTACAAGAATTTGATTTGCATATTGTTGATAGAAAAGGAGGTGAGAACCCCATTGCAGACAACTTATCTAGGTTAGAGAATGTTCTTGATGACCCACTACCTATTGATGATAGCTTTCCTGATGAACAATTAAATGTCATAAGCACTTCTCGTAGCTCTCCTTGGTATGCTGATTATGCTAATTATGTTGTTGCTAAATTTATACCACCTAGCTTCACATACCAACAAAAGAAAAAGTTTTTCTATGATTTGCGACATTACTTTTGGGCTGACCCACATCTTTATAAAGAAGGAGTAGATGGTGTTATTAGACGTTGTGTACCTGAGCATGAACAGGAACAGATCCTACGCAAGTGTCACTCCGAAGCTTATGGAGGACACCACGCTGGAGATAGAACTGCACATAAGGTATTGCAATCCGGTTTTTATTGGCCTACTCTCTTCAAAGATGCCCGTAAGTTTGTGTTGTCTTGCGATGAATGTCAAAGGATTGGTAATATTAGTAGATGTCAAGAAATGCCTATGAATTATTCACTTGTTATTGAACCATTTGATGTTTGGGGCTTTGATTATATGGGAACTTTTCCTGCCTCTAATGGATATACACATATTTTAGTTGCTGTTGACTATGTTACTAAGTGGGTAGAAGCTATTCCAACTAGTAGTGCCGATCATAATACCTCTATTAAAATGCTTAAGGAAGTTATTTTTATGAGGTTTGGAGTCCCTAGATATTTAATGACTGATGGTGGTTCACACTTTATTCATGGTGCTTTCCGTAAAATGCTTGCTAAATATGACTTTAATCATAGAATTGCATCTCCATATCACCCGTAGTCTAGTGGTTAAGTAGAACTGAGCAACAGAGAGCTCAAATTAATTTTGCAAAAGACTATTAACAGGTCTAGAAAGAATTGGTCCAAGAAATTGGGTGACGCATTATGGGCCTATAGAACTGCTTATAAGAATCCTATGGGTATGTCTTCGTATAAAATGGTATATGGAAAAGCATGTCACTTACCTCTCGAACTAGAACATAAGGCATATTGGGCTATTAAAGAGCTCAAGTATGATTTCAAACTTGCCGGTCAGAAGAGGTTATTTGATATTAGCTCACTTGATGAATGGAGAACCCAAGCTTATGAAAATGCCAAGTTGTTTAAAGAAAAGGTTAAAAGATGGCATGACAAAAGGATACAAAAGCGTGAGTTTAATGTAGGTGATTATGTATTGCTATACAACTCTCATTTAAGATTTTTTGCAGGAAAACTTCTCTCTAAATGGGAGGGTCCCTACGTCATCGAGGAGGTCTATCGTTCCGGTGCCATAAAAATCAACAACTTCGAAGGCACAAATCCTAAGGTGGTAAACGGTCAAAGGATCAAACACTATATCTCAGGTAATACTATAAATGTTGAAACCAATATTATTGAAACCGTAACCCCTGAGGAATACATAAGGGACACTTTCCAGACCGTTCCAGACTCCGAAAAGGAATAGGTATGTGGTACGGTAAGTAAACCGACTCCAAAACAATTTTTAAGGCAATATTTCTCCGTTTTGGAATTTTTAGAAAAATAGAAAAATAAGTAGCAGTCTGGGAAGGACACGAGGCGTCCACAAGGGTGGAGGGCGCGCCCTACACCCATGGGCACGCCCCCACCTCATGAGCATATCGTGTGCCCTCCGGACTCCGTTTTCTTGCACAATACGTATTTTGGTCGGTAAAAATTCATTATATATTCTCCCAAAGGTTTTGACTCCCATATCACGCAAATATCCTCTGTTTTCGTTTCGAGTTGTTCCTGTTGCAGATTTAGAACAAGATGTCGTCCCAAGATTTGGAGGGAGAGAGCTACATGGCTGATTATATTGCAAACCCAAAAGTATATGGGGATGTGGAACATTACGGCTGGACCACGGAGGAAGAAGAAGACTATGATCCAAAGAGGAAGGATGAAACAAGCTCCGATGAAGAGGACGATCCACTACCTCAACCTGGTGATATGCATGTGGAGTTCAAGAAGTCAAGCCTCCCTAAGGTCCAATCTATTCAACCTCGTTTTTCGCAGGACAGCAAGGAAGCACTATGCAAAAAGATAATGAAACTTGAGCTCGAGAATGAGGATCTAAGGGAGGAAAATTTTAGCCTCAGGCGCAAGCTAGAGAAGAAAAATGCAACAACTCCATCATCAACAACTCCTACTTCACCACCTCCGAGGATATAATCACATGGGTATGGGCACTCCCCTTGGCAACTGCCAAGCTTGGGGGAGGTGCCCTGGAATCGTATCACCATCACAACTCCTATCTTTACCGTTTTTCTTAGTTCGATCCTTTTAGTAGTATCTTGATTTAGTAGAATAAAGTTATGGCATGATCCAGTTTTGAGTTTTGCTTTATGATCCTTCTTTGTAATCGAGTCCGTGAGCTATATAATAAAGTTTAGTGTTGACTCAAGGGTGTAACGCCCGGATTCGTTGCGCCAGGTGTCCGCCAGTTATTCGTCGTAGTTTCCTTGTCATTTGCTTGTGTGTTGCACTTTGCCATGTCATCATATGCATTTCATATCATGTCATCATGTGCATTGCATTGCATACGTGTTCGTCTCATGCATCCGAGCATTTTCCTCGTTGTCCGTTTTGCAATCCGGCACTCCTATGTCATCCGGCGTCCCCTTTTTGCCTCTTCTCTTGTGCGGGTGTTAAACGTTCTCGGAATGGACCGAGGTTTGCCAAGCGGCCTTTGTATAGCACCGGTAGACCGCCTGTCAAGTTTCGTGCCATTTGGAGGTCATTTGGTACTCCAACGGTTAACCGGGTAACCATAAAAGCCTCTTTTGTTGCAGCCCAACACCCCCTCCAAAGTGGCCCAAAACCCATCCAAAACCCCTCCATGCTCTCGGTCGTTCGATCACGATCGCGTGGCCGAAAACCGCACCTCATTTGGACTCTCCTAGCTCCCTCTATCTATAAATATGCCCTCCCCCCGAAAATCTGCGGATGAAATCCTTCCCGAAACCCTAGCCCCTTCTTCCTTCGTGCGCCGGACACGTCCGCCCAGCGCCGGACGCGTCCGCTGCCGCCCGCGCCCAATCACGGCTCGCCACGTGGGTGCCGCCGAAACCCCGCGTCGCCGGCCTGCCCGGGCCCGTAACTGGCCCGCGTGAGCCCGTGACCCCCCCGCCGCCCGGCCCCGTGCCCGAGGCTCGCCGCCGCCTCGCCGGACCCACCGCCGCTGCCCGGGATCTCCGTCGACGCCCTCTGCCGCCTCCGCCGGCGCCCCCGCCGCCGAGCGCCTCCGCCCGCGCCCGAGCGCCCGGCCCCGCCACCCGTCGCCCTCCGCCCCGGTCGCCGCCTCCGCCCCGCGCCGGTGCGCCGCCGCCGGCCGCCGCCCCTTGCCGTCCAGCCACCGGTCCGGCTGCTGCCCGTCGCCCCTCTCCGCCTCCCAGCGCGCCTCCCGCGCCCGCCGCCGGCCGGATCCGGCCGGACACGGTCCGGGGCCACCTCCCCGAGCCGTCCTCAACCTCGCCGGAGAACTCCTCGGCCTCAACTCCGGTGAACCTCGTTCTCCGCGCCGCCCGACCAGATCTGAAACCGCCCACGTTGACTTTCCCGTGAGGTCCAAATTCTTCTGTCCCGAAATATTTGCATTTTCATGCCCTGTTCATCGCATCATAACTTGCTGCATACTGCTCCGTTTCGTGCGTGTAATATGTCAAATTGTTCGTCTCGACGAGTACTTCATTTCATTCCATTGCATCATGTTCATTTGAGTCAATCTTGATGCCTGAATCATCGTTGCAAGAGTGTTATATGATGTTAATCTGCTGAAAATGTTATAACTTGATGATTTGTCATTTTTGTTGCATTTGAGCATGAGCTCTACATGTGTTTTGATCTATGCCATGCCATCTTTACAGGGGTGCCATCCATGTATTTTTGTGAGTCTTGTAGTGAGTGCTTCGAGCTTGTTAAGTAGGGTACTTGCTGTTGTTGTTTTCCTGACTGATTCTATTATAATATGATGCTATGTAAACCTGCTGCTACAAGTCATTCTATGCATAATCTGGAGATGTTCACTAAGGATGTTTTGTTATACATGTCATGCTCTATCCATCCATGCCCCTGGTTGCATTTATCGCTTGCTGTAGATTGTTCATATCTTGCTCCGAAGTTGCTAAATAATGTTGCTGTCAGCATGTTAACATTAAGTTCAATGTTGCCATGATTGTTGCTAGTGATCCATGCACCCTATGAACTTGTTCTTGCCATGCTTAGCTTCTCAAACATGTCTTATTACTGTTGGTTGCCTTGCCATGCCATTTATTGCTCTGTGGTGAGTGGTTCAAGCTCACCAACATGCCTACTTATCGTTGTTCCTACCATGTTTGAATCTGTCATATAATTTGCCATGTTTACATGGATGCCATCATATTTTCTGTGCCATTTTGGCTCATGGTCAGTAAGGGACTTTTGTTATATGAGATTATTAGATTCATGCCATGCCTTTGTTTGCCATGTTAAGTTCCTGTAGCATGTGTTTGATAGCTCTAAACATTGCAACCTGATGTTATTTCTGCAAAGTCTGAAACTGTTATTATTTGCAATCTTGCCATGTCATTTTGAGCATGATCTAGTGATTTCTGGAGTTAGCTCAGTGTTCATGTTTTGTCATGCTTTACCTGTACTTCATGCCCATGCCTTTTGCTCTTACGTTGGGATGCGGTAGCTTACTGTTTTGATGCTTGCAAGATGCCTAGTTGCTGTTTTGGACAGATTGTTGTTATAGCTTGTATAGAGTGTATGTGTTGAACCGTTGCTCCGTTTTGAGTGTGCTCTATATGAAACTTGCTTGATTTTGCATGTAGTTTCATATTACCATGTTGCATCCTTGTTTTGAGGTGTTTGCTTGATGTTTGTATGCGTTTTGCATCAATGCCATGTTTAACTTGTTTTGCTCATATCTTCTAGGCCGTAGCTCCGAATCTAATGAACTTTATATGTAACTTGACTAGAATTTTGTGCAAATCATCTTGGTGCATCTTAACTTGCTGTTTAACAACTTGAACATAAGGTTTATTCAGTTCTGGACCAATTTCGAAATTTGCATATGAGGACTTACCGGAATTGTTATATGTTGTTCCTGACCTCGTTTAAACTTGCTTTGATGTGTTGCTCTTGTTTGCATCGTCTCTTGTCATGAGTAGCTTCATGTAGCCTTGTCATGCATCATGCTTGTTGTGCATCATGTCTTGTCTATGTGTGGTGTGTTTACCATGTTGTGTGCTTCTTCTCGATAGTTCCCGTTTTCGTTGCGATCGTGAGGATTCGTTCCTCTACGCTTGGTTCGTCTTCGTGGCTTCATCTTATTCATGGACTCGTTCTTCTTCCTTGCGGGATTTCAGGCAAGATGACCGCTACCCTGGATCTCACTACTATCATTGCTATGCTAGTTGCTTCGTTCTTCCGCTATGCTACGCTTCCTATAACTTGTTCTTCAAGCCTCCCCAAATTGCCATGAACCTCTAACTTTTGACACCCTTCCTAGCAAACCGTTGTTTGGCTATGTCACCGCTTTGCTCAGCCCCTCTTATAGCGTTGTTAGTTGCAGGTGAAGTTGAAGATTGCTCCATGGTGGACAGGATTATGTTGGGATATCACAATACCTCTTATTTAATTAATGCATCTATATATTTGGTAAAGGGTGGAAGGCTCGGCCTTATGCCTGGTGTTTTGTTCCACTCTTACTGCCCTAGTTTCCGTCATACCGGTGTTATATTCCCGGATTTTGCGTTCCTTACGCGGTCGGGTGATTTATGGGACCCCCTTGACAGTTCGCTTTGAATAAAACTCCTCCAGCAAGGCCCAACCTTGGTTTTACCATTTGCCTCACCACCACCTACTTTTCCCTTGGGAGTAATTAACCCAAGGGTCATCTTTATTATAGCCCCCCTGGGCCAATGCTTGTCTAAGTGTTGGTCCAAACTAGAGCACCGTGCGGGACCATCCCTTGGCAACTTGGGTTACGTCGGTACATGTACGCTTTGCTTATCCGGTGTTGCCCTGAGAACGAGATATGTGCAGCTCCTATCGGGATTGTCGGCGCATCGGGCTGCTTTGCTGGTCTTGTTTTACCAGTGTCGAAATGTCTTGTAAACCGGGATTCCGAGACTGATCGGGTCTTCCTGGGAGAAGGAATACCCTTCGTTGATCGCGAGAGCTTATCATGGGCTAAGTTGGGACACCCCTGCAGGGTATAAACTTTTGAGAGCCGTGCCCGCGGTTATGTGGCAGATGGGAATTTGTTAATGTCCGGTTATAGATAACTTGACACCTGATTTGAATTAAAACACATCAACCGCGTGTGTAGCCGTGATGGTCTCTTCTCGGCGGAGTCCGGGAAGTGAACACGGTTTTTGGGTTACGTTTGACGTAAGTAGGAGTTCAGGATCACTTCTTGATCATTACTAGTTGACGACCGCTCCTTTATTTCTCTTCTCGCTCTCTTTTGCGTATGTTAGCCACCATATCATGCTTAGTCGCTGCTACAACCTCACCACTTTACCCCTTCCTTACCCATTAAGCTTTGCTAGTCTTGATACCCATGGTAATGGGATTGCTGAGTCCTCGTGGCTCACAGATTACTACAACAACAGTTGCAGGTACAGGTTATGCGATGATCATGACGCGAGAGCGATGTTTGCTTGTTTTGGAGTTCTGCTTCTGTTTCCTTCTTCGATCAGGGGATAGGTTCCAGGTCGGCAGCCTGGGCTAGCAGGGTGGATGTCGTTTGAGTTTCTGTTTGTGTTCCATCCGTAGTCGGATGTTGATCTCTTGTAAGATGATGTATTGTTGTATTCATGTGGCACTGTATGCCTTAAGTATGTATCCCTACCTATTTATGTAATGTTGATGTAATGATATCCACCTTGCAAAAGCGTTTCAATATGCGGGTCTATCCTTGGTGGGACCTTCGAGTTCCTTTTGGATAGGGTCGGATATTGGGCGTGACAAAGGGCTTGATTATTTTGCCATGATCTTGGGTGAATAGACGAAAAAGAATAAAAAGAATCAAAGAGTTCATATTGATCTTACTGAAAGTAATGACTTCACACAGAAAGAATATGATGATTAAAAGTTGTTGAGAGTTGGCAAATATAGTTTTGGTCATCGTTGCAATTAATAGGAAGTATAAGGAAAGAGAGGTTTCACATATAGATATATTAGCATTGACATCTTTTATGATTGGGAGCACTCATTAAAATATGACATGCTAAAGAGTTGATGTTGGACAAGGAAGACAACATAATAAGTTATGTTTTCTTATATCTGAGATAAAGTATGTTGTCATGTATCCTCTAACGTGTTGAGCTTGCCTTTCCCCCTCATGCTAGCCAAATTCTCAGCACCAAGTAGAAATACTACTTGTGCTTCCAAATACCCTTAAACCAGTTTTTCCATGAGAGTCCACCATATCTACCTATGGATTGAGTAAGATCCTTCAAGTAAGTTGTCATCGGTGCAAGCAATAAAAATTGCTCTCTAAATATGCATGACTTATTAGTGCAGAGAAATAAGCTTTCTATGAACTTGTTGTGGACATAATAAAAGCGACAGACTGCATAATAAAGGTCCACATGCAAGGGGCAATATAAAGTGACGTTCTTTTGCATTAAGATTTTTTGCATCAACCCTAAACACGCATGACAACCTCTGCTTCCCTCTGTGAAGGGCCTATCTTTTATTATTATCCTCTACCTTATGCAAGAGTCACGGTGATCTTCACCTTTCCTTTTTCATTTTATCCTTTGGTAAGCTCAGCATGTTGGAAAGAACATGATATATATATATATATCTAATTGGATGTAGGGGAGCATGAATTATTATTATTGACATTACCCTTGAGGTAAAAGGTTGTGGGGCAAAACTATAAGCCCCTATCTTTCTCTGTGTCTGATTAAAACTCCGTAACCACAAGTATTGCGTGAGTGTTAGAAATTATGAAGGACTAAGTGATAGTTGAGTATGTGGACTTGCTTTTCAGCTTTGACATAGACTCTTTCCGATGTTATGATAAATTGCAATTGCTTCAATGACTGAGGTTATAATTTGTTGGTGCTCAATAAGGTTTCTGATTCATACTTTGGCTTTGTGAAAATATCATCACTAGAACATAAGTAATCATATGACAAAACCTATATATGTTGCTGTTGTTATCGGCTTTTCGCTTGAGGACAAGCGAGGTCTAAGCTTGGGGGAGTTGATACGTCCATTTTGCATCATGCTTTTATGTCAATATTTATTGCATTACGGGCTGTTATTTCACGTTATGTCACAATACTTATGGCTATTCTCTCTTATTTTACAAGGTTTACATGGAGAGGGAGAATGCCGGCAGCTAGAATTCTGGGCTGGAAAAGGAGAAAATATTGAAGGCCTTTCTGCGCAACTCCAAAACTCCTGAAACTCCATGGAATATCTTAAAATAAATAAAGAAAAATCATCGCCAAAGATGAAGGCCAGGGGACCCACACCCTGCTCACGAGGGTGGGGGCGCGCCCCCCCTAGGGCGTGCCCCCTACCTCGTGGGCCCCCTGGTGGCTCTCTGACGCCCATATTCTCCTATATGAAGTCTTTCGATGAGAAAAAAAATAGAAGGCAACCTTTCGGGACGAGACTCCGCCGCCACGAGGCGGAACCTTGGCGGAACCAATCTATGGCTCCGACAGAGCTGTTCTGCCGGGGACACTTCCCTCTGGGAGGGGGAAATCATCACCATCATCATCACCAACGCTCCTCTCATCGGGAGAGGGCAATCTCCATCAACATCTTCATCAGCACCATCTCATCTCCAAACCCTAGTTCATCTCTTGTATCCAATTCTTGTCTCCAAGTCCGGGATTGGTGCTAGTAGGTTGCTAGTAGTGTTGATTACTCCTTGTAGTTGATGCTAGTTGGTTTATTTGGTGGAAGATCATATGTTCAGATCCTTTATGCATATTATTACCCCTCTTATTATGAACATGAATATGCTTTGTGAGTAGTTACGTTTGTTCCTGAGGACAAGGGAGAAGTCTTGCTACTAGTAGTCATGTGAATTTGTTATTCGTTCGATATTTTAATGAGATGTATGTTGTCTAACCTCTAGTGGTGTTATGTGAACATCGACTACATAACACTTCACCATTATTTCGGCCTAGAGGAAGGCATTGGGAAGTAATAAGTAGATGATGGGTTGCTAGAGTAACAGAAGCTTAAACCGTAGTTTATGCGTTGCTTCGTAAGGGGCTGGTTTGGATCCATATGTTTCATGCTATGGTTAGGTTTACCTTAATACTTTTGTTGTAGTTGCGGATGCTTGCAATAGAGGTTAATCATAAGTGGGATACTTGTTCAAGTAAGAACAGCACCCAAGCACCGGTCCACCCACATATCAAATTATCAAAGTACCGAACACGAATCATATGAGCGTGATGAAAACTAGCTTGACGATATTCCCATGTGTCCTCGGGAGCGATTTTCCTATTATAAGAGTTTGTCCAGGCTTGTCCTTTGCTACAAAAAGGATTGGGCCACCTTGCTACACTTTATTTACTTTTGTTACTTGTTGCTCGTTACAATGTATCTTATCACAAAACTATCTGTTACCACTTATTTCAGTACTTGCAGAGAATACCTTGCTGAAAACTGATACGTCTCCAACGTATCTATAATTTTTGATTGCTCCATGCTACTTTATCTACTGTTTTAGTCAATATTGGGCTTTATTATCCACTTTTATATTATTTTTGGGACTAACCTATTAACCGGAGGCCCAGCCCAGATTTGCTGTTTTATGCCTATTTCAGTGTTTCCAGGAAAAGGAATATCAGACGGAGTCAAAACGGAACGAAATCAACTAGAGAAGTTAATTTTGGAAGGAAACCAACCAGATGGGCTTGGAGTGCACGTCAGGGGATACCCGGGCTTCCCACGAGGGTGGGGGGCGCGCCCCTCCCCCCTGGACGCGCCCCCTACCTCGTGAGCAGCCTGGAGGTCCACCGACGTACCCCCTGCACCCATATATACCTACGTAACCTAAAACTTCCAGAACAGAAAATAGATCGGGAGTTCCGCCGCCGCAAGCCTCTGTAGCCACCAAAAACCAATCGGGACCCCGTTCCGGCACCCTGTCGGAGGGGGATCCCATCACCGGAGGCCATCTTCATCATCCCGGCGCTATCCATGACGAGGAGGGAGTAGTTTACCCTCGGGGCTGAGGGTATGTACCAGTAGCTATGTGTTTGATCTCTCTCTCTCTCGTGTTCTCTCTCGTGTTCCATCTATGGCACGATCTTGGTGTGTCCCGAGCTTTGCTATTGTAGTTGGATCTTATGATGTTTCTCCCCCTCTACTCTCTTGTGATGAATTGAGTTTCCCCTTTTGAAGTTATCTTTTTGGATTGAGTCTTTTATGAACACTTGATGTATGTCTTGCGTGGAATAACCATGGTGACAATGGGTTATTCTATTGATCCACTTGATGTATGTTTTGGTGATCAACTTGCGGGTTTAGTGACACTTGGGAACCTATGCATAGGGGTTGGCACACGTTCTTGACTCTCCGGTAGAAACTTTGGGGCACTCTTTGAAGTACTTTTATGTTGGTTGGATGAATCTGAGATTGTGTGATGCATATCGTATAATCATGCCCACGGATACTTGAGGTGACAATGGAGTATCTAGGTGACATTAGGGTTTTGGTTGATTTGTATCTTAAGGTGTTATTCTAGTACGAACTCTTTTATAGATCGATCCGAAAGAATAGCTTTGTGGTGGTTTCGTACCCGACCATAATCTCTACGTTTGTTCTCCGCTATTAGTGGCTTTGGAGTGACTCTTTGTTGCATGTTGAGGGCTTTTCATATGTTCTATCTATGTTATTATTGTTGAGAGAACTTACACTAGCGAAAGTATGAACCCTAGGCCTTGTTTCCTATCATTGCAATACCGTTTACGCTCACTTTTATCGCTTGCTACCTTGCTGTTTTTATTATTTCAGATTACAAAAACCCATATCTACTATCTATTTTGCACTTGTATCACCATCTCTTCGCCGAAATAGTGCACCTATACAATTTACCATTGTATTGGGTGTGTTGGGGACACAAGAGACTTTTTGTTATTTGGTTGCAGGGTTGTTTGAGAGAGACCATCTTCATCCTACGCCTCCTACGGATTGATAAACCTTAGGTCATCCACTTGAGGGTAATTTGCTACTATCCTACAAACCTGTGCACTTGCAGGCCCAACAACGTCTACAAGAAGAAGGTTGTGTAGTACACATCAAGCTCTTTTCTGGCGCCGTTGCCGGGGAGGCTGGGTAAGTGAAGGTATATCTTTAGATCTTGCAATCGAATCTTTTTGTTTCTTGTTTTAGCACTAGTCTAGTTTATAAAAGAAAATTAAAAAATGGAATTAAGTTTTTCTCAAACGCTTCACCTTTTTAATATATTTCGTGAGTATGATGGAAAGGATAATTGTGCTCAAGTGCTAGAAGAAGAAATCTCTAAAATGTTTGGCACTAAATATGTGAATGATAAGCATGATTGCAATGTTGTTAGTATGAATTCCTTGAATATCCATGATGCTAATGATATGCAAAGCCACAAGCTTGGGGAATCTATGTTTGATGAAGATGATATTTTTTGTCCCCCAAGCTTTGATGAGCCAATTTACTATGATGAAAGCATGCCTCCTATCTATGATGATTATTATGATGATACGTATGCTATAAAGAAGAATTTTGCTTATGTGGAGAGTAGTAAATTTTCTATCCATGTAGATCATGAAAAGAATGCTTTAGGTGCTAGTTATATTGTTGAATTCATTCATGATGCTACTGAAAATTATTATGAGAGAGTAACATATGCTTGTAGGAATTGCAATAATATCAAGTTTCCTCTCTATGTGCTTAAAGTTTTGAAGCTATGCTTGTTGTGCCATCCTATGCTAGTTGATTATTGTTCCCATAAGTTGTTTGCTCACAAAATCCCTATGCATAGTAAGTGGGTTAGACTTAAATGTGCTAGTCATATGCTTCATGATGCTCCCGTTATGTTTCAATTCTTATCTTTTATGTGAGCATCATTTTCATCATCATGCCTAGCTAGAAAGGCATTAAAGAAAAGCGCTTGTTGGGAGACAACCCAATAATTACCCTTACTATTTTTGTGTGTCCACATGATTATGCTACTGTAGTAATCATGTTTTATAGCTTTTGTTTCAATAAAGTGCCAAGTAGAACCTTTGGGAAGACTTGGGTGAAGTTTATGTGATCTTGCTGTGAAAAACAGAAACTTTAGCGCTCACGAGAATAGCTTTTTTTACTGGAGAGTGATTTTAGGTTGATTCTTTTTGCAGATGATTTCTAGACAAATTACTCAGGTACAGCAATTTATTTCATAATTTTTGGGGTTCCATAAGTATACGTTTTATACAGATTACTACAGACTGTTCTGTTTTTGACAGATTCTGTTTTCTATGTGTTGTTTGCTTATTTTGATGAATCTATGAGTAGTATCGGAGGGTACGAACCATAGATAAGTTGTAGTACTGTAGATATTACACCAATATGAATTTAGAATGAGTTCATTACAGTAACTAAGTGGTGGTTTTATTTTCTTATACTAACGGAGCTTACGAGTTTTGTTTTGAGTTTTGTGTGGTTGAAGTTTTCAAGTTTTGGGTAATGATTCGATGGACAATGGAATAAGGAGTGGAAAGATCCTAATCTTGGGGATGCCCAAGGCACCCCAAGGTAATATTCAAGGACAACCAAGAGCCTAAGCTTGGGGATGCCCCGGAAGGCATCCCCTCTTTCGTCTTCATTCATCGGTAACTTTACTTGGAGCTATATTTTTATTCACCACATGATACGTGTTTTGCTTGGAGCGTCAATTTATTTTGTTAGTTTTTGCTTTATGTTAGTTAGAATTGTGTTTTGCCTCTTTAGTTTCAATAAAAAAGTTAAGGATAGCCTTTGCCATGCTTATTTTGCTAGTTTGCATGTTGCTGTTTGAAAACAGAAAGTTTACCGCTGTTGCAAAAATTCCCTAGAAAAGTCAGAGCATGGTCTACCGTTGAATTTTTTTGCATATTGAGCTCTGATAAATTTATTACAGTGGGAATTTTAGTTCATAATTTTTGGAGTTAGGGAAGTATTGATACTCTTGCATTCTTTACAAACTGTACTGTTTTGGCAGATTGCTGTTATGGTTGCATTGTTTGCATATGTTTGCTTGTTTAATGATTCTATTTGAATATAGGAGTATTAAATATGCAGAGGCATTTAGTATGCAATGTTGAATAATAATTTAAGTGATTTTCTACAGTATAATATGATAAGGTTTTGCATTGGTTTATACTAACCTATCTCACGAGTTCTTGTTGAGTTTGTTGTGAATGAAGCTTTTGATAAAAAGACAAACCATGGTATGAGAGGAATTAAGGAGACACAAAAGCTCAAGCTTGGGATGCCCAAGGCACCCCAAGATAATATTTCAAGAAGTCTCAAGCATCTAAGCTTGGGGATGCCCCAGTAGGCATCCCACCTTTCTTCTTCAACAACTATCGGTTAGTATCGGTTGAGCCTAAGTTTTTGCTTCTTCACATGAGTTGTGCTATCCTTGCATTGTAGTTTCCTTTAGCTTTGCTTGCTGTTTGAATAAGTATCAAGATCTGAAATTCTTTAATGAGAGAGAGCCTTACACAAATTGGAATTTGCTAGAATACTCTATGTGCTTCACTTATATCTTTTGAGCTTGATAATTTTTGCTCTAGTCCTTCACTTAGATCTTTTAGAGCACGGTGGTGGATTTGTTTTAAAGAAACTTGATCTCTCATGCTTCGCTTAGATTATTTTGAGAGTCATTAATAGCATGGTAATTTTCTTAGTGTTAATATACTTAGTGTTCAAGATATGTGAAACTTTCTTTTGAGTGAATTGAATACTAAGATAAATTTAATGCTTAATAATTGTTTCGCGATATGGAGGTAATAATATCAAAGTCGTGCTAGTTGAGTAGTTGTGAATTTAAGAAATACTTGTGTTGAAGTTTGCAAGTCCAGTAGCATGCACGTATGGGTAAAGTTGTGTAACAAATTTGAAGCATGAAGTGTACCTGGCTTGTGCATCCTTATGAGTGGCGGTCGGGGACGAGCGATGGTCTTTTCCTACCAATCTATCCCCCTAGGAGCATTGTGCGTAGTACTTGATTTTGATGGCTTCTAAATTTTTGCAATAAGTATATGAGTTCTTTTGACTAATGTTGAGTCCATTTATTATACGCACTCTCACCTTTCCGCCTTTGCTAGCCTCTTCGGTACCGTGCATTGCCCTTTCTCACCTTGAGGGTTGGTGCAAACTTCGCCGGTGCATCCAAACCCCGTGATATGATACACTCTATCACACATAAACCTCCTTATATCTTCCTGAAAACAGCCACCATACCTACCTATCATGGCATTTCCATAGCCATTCCGAGATATATTGCCATGCAACTTCCATCATCATATTCATGACATACATTACTTTTATCATATTGCCATTGCATGATCATGTAGTTGACAGCGTATTTGTGGCAAAGCCACCATGATTTATTTTTCATACATGTCACTCTTGATTCATTGCACCATCCCGGTACACCGCCGGAGGCATTCATATAGAGTCATCTCTTGTTCTAAGTATCGAGTTGTAATTGTTGAGTTGTAAGTAAATAAAAGTGTGATGATCATCATTATTAGAGCATTTCCCCAGTGAGGAAAGGATGATGGAGACTATGATTCCCCCACAAGTCGGGATGAGACTCCGGACGGAAAAAAAAGAGGCCAAAGAAGCCCAAATAAAAAAAGAGGCCATAAAAAAGAGAAAAGGCCCAAATAAAATAAATAAATAAAATAAAAATAAAAATAAAAATAAAAAAATGAGAGAAAAAGAGAGAAGGGGCAATGTTACTATCCTTTTACACACTTGTGCTTCAAAGTAGCACCTTGTTCTTCATGTAGTGAGTCTCATATTTTTGTGCTTCAAAGTAGCACCATGTTTTTCATATAGTGAGTCTCATATATTGTCTTGTTCATACTAGTGGGAATTTTTCATTATAGAACTTGGCTTGTATATTCCTACGATGGGCTTCCTCAAATGCCCTAGGTCTTCATGAGCAAGCAAGTTGGATGCACACCCACTAGTTTTCTTTTGTTGAGCATTCATAGCTCTAGTGCATCCGTTGCATGGCAATCCCTACTCCTCATGTTGACATCAATTGATGGGCATCTCCATAGGCCGTTGATTATCCTTGTCAATATGAGACTTTCTCCTTTTTTGTCTTCTCCACACAACCCCCATCATTATATTCTATTCCACCCATAGTGCTACATCCATGGCTCGCGCTCATGTATTGCATGAAGGTTGAAAAAGTTTGAGATTATTTGAGTATGAAACAATTGCTTGGCTTGTCATCGGGGGTATAAAAGTTGGGAACATCTTTGTGTGACGAAAATGAAGCATAGCCTAACTATATGATTTTATCTTGAATCTTTCAGATCTGAATATTCATACCATGATTAAGAAGATTTACATTGAAATTATGCCAAAGTATCACTCCGCATCAAAAATTCTTTTTTATCATTTACCTACTCGAGGACGAGCAGGAATTAAGCTTGGGGATGCTTGATACGTCTCCAACGTATCTATAATTTTTGATTGCTCCATGCTACTTTATCTACTGTTTTAGGCAATATTGGGCTTTATTATCCACTTTTATATTATTTTTGGGACTAACCTATTAACCGGAGGCCGAACCCAGATTTGTTGTTTTATGCCTATTTCAGTGTTTCGAGGAAAAGGAATATCAGACGGAGTCAAAATGGAACGAAATCATTTGGAGAAGTTCATTTTGGAAGGAAACCAACCAGATGGGCTTGGAGTGCACGTCAGGGGATCCTCGGGCTTCCCACAAGGGTGGAGGGCACGCCCCTCCCCCCTGGGCATGCCCCCCTACCTCGTGAGCAGCCTGGAGGTCCACCGACGTACCCCCTGCACCCATATATACCTACGTACCCTAAAACTTCCAGAACAGAAAATAGATCGGGAGTTCCGCCACCGCAAGCCTCTGTAGCCACCAAAAACCAATCAGGAGCCCGTTCCGGCACCCTGTCGGAGGGGGATCCCATCACCGGAGGCCATCTTCATCATCCCGGCGCTATCCATGAAGAGGAGGGAGTAGTTCACCCTCGGGGCTGAGGGTATGTACCAGTATCTATGTGTTTGATCTCTCTCTCTCGTGTTCTCTCTCGTGTTCCATCTATGGCACGATCTTGATGTATCCCGAGCTTTGCTATTGTAGTTGGATCTTATGATGTTTCTCCCCCTCTACTCTCTTGTGATGAATTGAGTTTCCCCTTTTGAAGTTGTCTTATTGGATTGAGTCTTTTATGAACACTTGATGTATGTCTTGCGTGGGATAACCGTGGTGACAATGGGTTATTCTATTGATCCACTTGATGTATGTTTTGGTGATCAACTTGCGGGTTTCGTGACACTTGGGAACCTATGCATAGGGGTTGCCACTGCGAGGAGCCTGAAGAAGAAGCAGCAGCAACTCCAAGCTGATCAAGACCTGCTCACAGATAGATGGACTGAAGTCCTGGCAGCCGAGGAATATGGACTCGAACGCCAAATGGCTGACCGGCCACCCCGTGGCCGGGATAAAATGGGATATCAGCCCGAATACCAGCGCGCACCCCCATGCCGATACACTACGGCCTAGGGCAACAGGCAAGACCTGCAAGATATTCTGGAAGACAAAGCAGGACAGCCAAGATCGATCTACGGATCGCGGGGGCGCCCCCCAGTGCGCGACAATGATCGTCGCGCTGGATACATCATCAACAAGTCCGGCCGGGCCGAACACAGCAACCCAGACCAATTTGAGCTGCGTAGCCACATAGCCCGGCACAGAGGTGCCGCACACCCCCTCTGCTTCACTGGCGAAGTGATGGATCATGAATTCCTAGAAGGGTTCAAACCCGTAAACATCAAATCGTACGATGGCACAACAGACCCTGCCGTATGGATCGAAGATTTCCTTCTCCATATTTACATGGCCCGCGGAGATGATCTACACGCCATCAAGTATCTTCCCCTTAAGCTCAAAGGACCAGCCCGGCACTGGTTAAACAGCCTGCCAGCAAATTCCATTGGCAGTTGAGAAAACCTGGAAGACGCATTCCTCGACAACTTCCAGGGCACATATGTACGACCACCGGACGCTGATGACCTAAGCCACATTACTCAACAGCCCGGAGAGTCACCCAGGAAATTCTGGACTCGGTTCCTAACTAAAAAGAACCAAATAGTCGACTGTCCGGACGCTGAAGCCCTGGCGGCTTTTAAACATAATATCCGTGACGAGTGGCTTGCTCGACACCTCGGCCAGGAAAAACCCAAGTCCATGGCAGCCCTCACAACACAAATGACCCGCTTTTGCACGGGTGAGGTCAGCTGGTTGGCCCGCAGCGGCACCATGCCACATTCCGGCACTTCGGACGGCCGCGATACTAACGGCAAGCCACGGCGTAACAGACATAAGAGACGGAACAATGGTGACAGCGCTGAAGACACGGCAGTCAACGCCGGATTCAGCGGATCTAAGGCCGGTCAGCGGAAAAAGCCGTTCAAGAGAAATAATCAGGGACCGTCTAGTCTAGACCGCATACTGGAGTGCTCATGCCAAATTCATGGCACCCCGGACAAGCCAGCCAACCACACCAATAGAGACTGCTGGGTGTTCAAACAGGCCGGCAAAATAAACGCCGAAAATAAGGACAAGGGGCTGCACAGCAACGATGACGAAGAGCCCCGGCATCCAAACACGGGCGGTCAAAAGAAATTTTCCCCCAGGTGAAAACGGTCAATATGATCTATGCCACTCATATCCCCAAGCGGGAACGGAAGCGAGCACTACGGGACGTCTATGCGATGGAGCCAGTCGCCCCCAAATTCAACCCATGGTCAGCTTGTCCGATCACCTTTGATCATAGGGATCATCCTACTAGCATCCGTCACGGCGGCTCAGCCACATTGGTCTTGGACCCGATCATCGACGGATTCCACCTCACGCGAGTCCTTATGGACAGCGGCAGCAGCCTGAACCTGCTTTATCAGGACACAGTGCGCAAAATGGGCATTGATCCTTCAAGGATCAAGCCAACCAAAACCACCTTTAAAGGTGTCATTCCTGGAGTAGAGGCCCACTGTACGGGCTCAATAACATTGGAAGTGGTCTTCAGATCCCCGGACAACTTCTGGAGTGAAGAGTTAGTCTTCGATATCATCCCTTTCCGAAGTGGTTACCACGCACTGCTCGGACGAACCGCATTTGCTAGATTCAATGCGGTACCACATTATGCATACCTCAAGCTCAAGATGCCAGGTCCACACGGGGTCATAACAGTAAATGGAAACATGGACCGCTCTCTCCGTACAGAAGAGCATACTGCAGCCCTCGCGGCAGAGGTACAATGCGGCCTCCTCCGGCAAACCTCCAATCCCGCGACGACTACCTCAAGCACAGTCAAGCGAGTCCGGAGCACCCTGCAATAGGATCATCAGGAACGCCAAGAGTGTGATTAGCAATCCGGCCTTCGCTCAAGCCCCTCAAGCCCCATCAAAGCAGCATTCGTGCCACGCGTACACAATTACGCACTCAAGATACCATGGGCATGGCGGAGGCAAATCAACGACTCAGTCAATAGTGCGAGTAACCGCCAAATACCTTCATAATACTTCCCTCTTACCTTTCAGGACATCGCTTTAGTGCAACATCCTCAGAAGGGCCGTTGCCGGACTTACATGGGAGAGACATCCAAAGAGGCAACAAACGTTGTGCATAGAAGGAAATACCCAGGTGGAATCTATTTATGATCATTATACCTGCTTTATCTATCTGTACACAGCCTGCCCCGGGATAGGACATGTCAAATAGTCCTATTTATCTCCGCTTAATGCATCCATTGCAACCATACACTTAAACGTATTATTCGTCAATGGGAGATCATATATAGCGTTAGCTTATTATTCTTATTTGAGCATTTTTTCTCTTATAAATGTTTATTTGATATTGCACCCGTACACCTTGGTATGGTCAGTTTGCCAGGGGCTTCTCATGGCACCTCGTAATATGGCAAGTAAAGTCCGAACACTTTCAACAGTGTGGCACCCCGAACTTATAGCACTATATGCATCAGCTCCGAATCATGTCTTGGGTCTACAGTTGGGATAGCCCGGCTCCCTTGTTTTGGTGCCTTACGTTCCGTTATATTGGCTAAGGTAGCGCAGGGAGAACTACTGCGATTATGTCCCAGTTCTTCCAGATGAGCACCTCAGTAGAGAAAGCCTAAAACTGACCGGCATGATGTGGCGAGAGCTGGTCGCTGTTCGAGAGGTCCTAAAATCCCTAAAGATTTTCCGCCTTAGGCGATAAATTGGCTTCGTCCGATCTAGGCGTGTATAGCGCCCCGGTTCGGCCTTCCGAATTCTAGGGGCTTCGCCGAAATTTAAAATTGTAGACTTCTATGGCTAAGTGAAAGTTATAAAGCCGCTTTGTCCGATTGCCTTGTTCGCTGCGCTGGACACCTCCTTCATGGACCAAACATTTGGATAAAGAGTGTCCGGGTTTTCCACGAACACCCCAGTACTAGTTACGTGGGGGCGGAAGCCGACGACTGGCCTGCGTTCAGAATCTTATAAACAGTCGCACAGAAGGTAATATTTTAAATAACAAAAGCGCTACATAGCGCAAGTAACTTCGTCTTTAAAATTACAAACATGATAGAAGTGAATTCATTCAAAAATGGCGTCCTTGGTACACTCATCGGCCATGAGACGAGCACCCTTCATAACGCCATCATAGTACATCTCGTGATGGCGATGTGCCTTGCCCTCCGGCGGCCCGCCCTTGACCAGCTTCTCCGCATCCAGCTTGCTCCAATGCACCTTGACACGGGCAAGGGCCCGGCGGGCACCCTCAATACAAACGGATCGCTTGATCACTTCAAGCCGCGGATAGGCATCCACCATCCGCTTGATCAGGCCAAAGTAGCTAATGGGCAGGAGCTCACCAGGCCACATCCGGACTATGAAACCTTTCATAGCCAGTTCGGTCGCCCTGTGGAGTTCGACCAACTGCTTCAGTTGGTCACTCAGAGGCATCGGGTGTTCGGCCCCGGCATACTGGGACCAGAACAGCTTCCCCGTCGAGCTCCCCTCCTGGGCATGGTAGAACTCCGCAACGTCTAATACGCTGCGTGGCAGATCTGCGAATGCCCCTGGAGAGATCCGAATTTGAGTAAGTAAAAGAAACGCCTCCTCCACATGTTTGCTTTGCATAAAGAACTTCTTACCCGTTGCTATCTTTTTGGCCTCCTGGATCTCCTGTTGTGCTTTCTCGGCTTTGGCCTTGGCGTCTTTCAAATTCACAAGGGCCTTCGCAAGCTCGGCCTCTTTCGCCTTCAGATCATGCTCCACGGACTCGCACTTCTTGCCAAGGTCCTGGAGCTCTTGTTGTACCTTGCCCACTCTAGCACTTTGCTTTTCGTGCTCCTTGCATTCCAAGGCCACTTTTTCTTCGGCCTCGGACAACGCTTTCTTCAGGGACACCACTTCGGCGGTGGCCCTTGTTACACAATCACGACGCTTTGGCGTTAGACTGGCCAATTTTGCCTATCTTTAAATACACACGAGCGGGGAATCGCTTATCTTTATTCTCCTCGATCTGCCACTTCATGAGGCCGAGCTCTCCCTGCGCTTGCTCCAGGTCCCGCTTTAGTTCGGCAACCTCAGCGGTGCGGGCAGCAGCGGCAAGCAGCATAGCCTGCTTATTCACATGAACACTTATTATTAGACTCCTGCGGATTATAATCGACCCTCCGTTTGGCTTTCCTTTCCAAACACCAAACAGAATATCAGGGGCTACTACCTATCGTGTGGTAATTTTACACATATTTACTACTTACCTCAAAACCTGTCGAGAGGCTGGTGCAAGCTTTGGTTAGTTCGCTCTTGGCAGACGAAACCTTCCGGATCACCGAACTCATAAGAGTACGGTGCTCTTCATCCATGAAAGTGCCGCGAAGCACTTCCAGCAGACAATCCGGCACCTCGGGCGCACCGGAAGTCCTCGATGCAGACGGCTCACCCTCCCTAACGAGGGGCTGTCCGCCTGGGTTCGGAACAATTGAAGGTTCCGGGACAGTGTTCGGCTAAGAGCCTGGCCTACTATGGCTCTCATCGACACGATCCGCGGGGATCTTGAACCCTGCGTGTCCGACATCTGGGACCCCGCCTCGGGGCGTCTCCAGAGTCAGCTCCCCCCGCTCTGGGAGCCTTCGGGACAACACCTCTGTCTCATCCGCGGGCTGAGGAGTGGTGGCTATCGGGAGCGAATTGATCTCCGAATCGCTCAGGGACCCGAAGGATGATACCTCGGGGTGAGCCCTGGCCGGACTGCACATATGTTCGGCGTCAAACAAAAGCTATAGAGTGAAGTTATGGTGGAGTGCGGACACTTACGATCGCACTGGGGGCTTCCCCCTGGGCAGCCACCCCTCCTCGCTGTGAGTGGCCGTGGCGGAGTAGTCCGGAAGGGCGCTTTCCCCTTCTTGGACGCCCCAGCCTCCCCCTCCGGGGCGGCTTTTCTCTTCTTCTCCCCCCAGTGTGTGGAGGTAGAATTTCTTCTTGATTCCCCCCGCCTCCATGGGAGGAATCTGTCTCGTCGTCATCAGACGATAAGGGAATGATGGCCTTACGCCGAGGGCCTTTTCCGACCCCCTGGTCCGCCTCCCCGGGCCCCTCGTCCTTTCTGGATGGGGCGTTTTCTTCTTCTTCTTCCTCCTCCTCCCCTTCATGGGAGGAGTGTGCCTTGTCGTCTTCGGACGAGGCTTCTGGCATAACCTTACGCCGGACACCATTTCGGGTCCCCGGGGCCTTCTTTTCGGCCTTCTTCTCTGGCACCTTGTACGGTGCCAGGACCAGCATCTCCGTGAGGAGAGCACCAGCTGGGCCTTCTAGCAGCGGAGCCGGACAGTAAACCTGCTCCGCTGTCTCCACATAATCCTGAAGCAAACATGCATAACTACTTAAGGCTCTCCCATGAATATATTGGGAAGAACTGGGTCCAGTGGTAGTCCGAGAACTTACCTGACTAGGAGCCTGCGGTCCTCGGATGTGGGAGGAGGTACTTCAGAAGCCTTGAACAGCACCTTCCATGCGCCTTTGTGTGTCATGTCGTAGAGCTTCCAGAGCATCTGGTGTTCGGCCGGGACGAACTCCCACAGATTGAATGCCCGCCTTTGGCAGGGCAGGATCCGGTGAACAAGCATGACCTGGATCACGTTGACAAAGCTTGATGTTCTTTCCTTCATGCTTTTGATGCATGTCTGGAGTCCGGTCAGCTCCGTAGAATCGCCCCAGGACAGGCCCTTCTTTTCCGAGGAGGTGAGCCGCATGGGGGCTCCGGATCGGAACTTAGGGGCCGCTGCCCAGATGGTGTCGCGCGGCTCGGTGATGTAGAACCACCCCGATTGCCATCCTTTTACGGTCTCCGCGAAGGAACCGTCCAGCCAGGTGACGTTAGGCATCTTGCCCACCATGGCCCCTCCGCTCTCCGCTTGCTTTCCGATTACAATCTTCGGCTTCACGCAGAAGGTTTGCAGCCATAGGCCGAAATGAGGCCGGATGCGGAGGAAGGCCTCGCATACGACGATGAACGCCGAGATGTTGAGGACGAAGTTCGGGGCTAGATCATGGAAATCTAGACCGTAGTAGAACATGAGCCCGCGAACGAAGGGATGGAGTGGAAATCCCAGTCCACGGACAAAGTGGGCGACGAATATGACCCTCTCGTGGGGTCCTGGGGTCGGAATGACCTGCTCGGCGTCCGGTAGCTGGTGCGCTATGTTCGTGGCCAAGTATCCGGCCGCCCGAAGATTTGCGATGTGCTTCTCCTTGACGGTGCGTTGTGCTTCTCCTTGATGGTGGAAGCCACCCACTTGCCTCCTACTCCGGACATGGTCAGTTGTGCGGAGAAGACTCGGGCTTGGGCGCTGGAGCTCGAGGGGGCAAGAGTGGGCAAAGGGGGAAGAAGGCATGGGCGAAAATGGGGAATTTTATCCCTTTATAGAGGCACCGAAAGCGGTGCGCCTTCCCACTTGCCCATTGGGAATCGCTTGCTTCCCATGCGCCACGATTGATGGCGTGGTGGGATTACCCATACCCGTATTGATGAGAATCCCATGATAATGGGACACGATCTCTGCTTTGACAACACGTGTCAAAGAAACCGCATCGCAATATGCGTTGTAGCTGGTTGTGGGAAAACGGTTCGAATAATGATCCGACCGTAATAACATGTCACATCATTAGAAAAATTTGTCAGCAGATTGCGTTTGTGAAATATCATTCTCTCTACAGCGGTGGGTAAAGATCATTTTGTTGATCTGGACACGATTGAAGTGTTCAATAATTACTTAGGAATATTCGGAGAAGGAACCCGCCTTGCAATGCCGAAGACAATACTACGCGCCGGACTCATTGTCATTGAAGCCTGGTTCAGGGGCTACTGAGGGAGTCCTGGATTAGGGGGTATCCGAACAGTCGGACTATGTACAACGTCCGGACTATTGAAGCGTGAAGATACAAGACTCAAGACTTCGGCCCGTGTCCGGATGGGACTCTCCTTTGCGTGGAAGGCAAGCTTGGCGATCCGGATATTGTGTTTTCTTCCTTCTAACCGACTCCATGTAAACCCTAGCCCTCTCCGGTATCTATATAAACCGGAGAGGTTGGTCCTTAGAAGGCCGATCACAACTACAATCATACCATCATAGGCTAGCTTCTAGGGTTTTGCCTCTACAATCTCGTGGTAGATCTACTCTTGTACTACCCATATCTTCAATATTAATCAAGCAGGAAGTAGGGTTTTACCTCCATCGGGAGGGCCCGAACCTGGATAAACATCTGTGTCCCTTGCTTCCTGTTACCATCAGCCTTGACGCACAGATCGGGACCCCCTACCCGAGATCCGCCGGTTTGGACACCGACAATGGCCACCAGTAAGGGATCCCCCTCCGGCAGGGTGCCGAAACAGGGTCCCAATTGGTTTCTGGTGGCTACATAGGCTTGCGGCGGCGGAACTCCCGATCTATTGTGCTCCCCGATGTTTTTAGGGTATATGGACATATGTAGGCGAAATAAGTCGGTCAGGGGAGCCACAAGGGGCCCACAAGGGTGGGGGGTGCGCCTCCCTGCCTCGTGGCTTCCTCGTTGCTTCCCTTACATGCACTCCAAGTCTCCTGGATTACTTCCGTTCCAAAATAACTCTCCCGAAGGTTTCATTCCGTTTGGACTCCATTTGATATTCCTTTTCTTCGAAACACTGAAATAGGCAAGAAAACAGCAATTTGGGCTGGGCCTCCGGTTAATAGGTTAGTCCCAAAAATGATATAAAAGTGTAAAGTAAAGCCCATAAACATCCAAAACAGGTAATATAATAGCATGGAACAATCAACAATTATAGATATGTTGGAGACGTATCAAGCATCCCCAAGCTTAATTCCTGCTCGTCCTCGAGTAGGTAAATGACAAAAACAGAATTTTTGATGTGGAATGCTACCTAGCATATTTCTCAATGTAATTTTCTTTATTGTGTCATGAATGTTCACATCCAAATGATTCAAAATAAAAGTTCATATTGACATAAGAGTAATACTACTTCAAGCATACTTGACAAAGCAATCATGTCTTCTCAAAATAACATGGCTAAAGAAAGCTATCCCTACAAAATCATATAGTCTGGCTATGGTCTATCTTCATCACACAAAGTATTTAATCAAGCACAACCCCGTTGACAAGCCAAGAAATTGTTTCATACTTTAGTATTCTCAATCTTTTTCAACTTTCATGCAATACATGAGCGTGAGCCATGGATATAGCACTATATATGGAATAGAATGGTGGTTGTGGAGAAGACAAAAAGGGAGACGATAGTCTCACATCAACGGGATATGGAGATGCCCATTAATAGATATCAATGTGAGTGAGTAGGGATTGCCATGCAATGGATGCACTAGAGCTATAAGTGTATGAAAGCTCAACAAAGAAACTAAGTGGGTGTGCATCCAACTTGCTTGCTGACGAAGACCTAGGGCATTTTGAGGAAGCCCATCATTGGAATATACAAGCCAAGTTCTATAATGAAAAATTCCCACTAGTATATGAAAGTGACAACATAGGAGACTCTCTATCATGAAGATCATGGTGCTACTTTGAAGCACAAGTGTGGCAAAAAGATAGTAGCATTGTCCCTTCTCTCTTTTTGTCTCATTTTTTTCCTTTTCTCTTGTTTTTTATTTGGTGGGCTTCTTTGGCCTCGTTTTTTATTTGGGCTTCTTTGGCCTCTTTCATTTATTTTTTTATTTGTCAAGTCCGAAGTATCATCCCGACTTGTGGGGGAATCATAGTCTCCATCATCCTTTCCTCACTTGGGACAATGCTCTAATAATGAATATCATCACACTTTTATTTACTTACAACTCAATACTTAGAACAAAATATGACTCTATGTGGATGCCTCCGGCGGTGTACCGAGATATGCAATGAATCAGAGTGACATGTACGAAAGAATTATGAAGGTGGCCTTGCCACAAATACGATGTCAATTACATGATCATGCAAAAGCAATATGACAATGGTGGAGCGTGTCATAATAAACGGAGTGGTGGAAAGTTGAATGGCAATATATCTCGGAATGGCTATGGAAATGCCATAATAGGTAGGTATGGTGGCTGTTTTGAGGAAGGTATATGGTGGGTGTATGGTACCGGCGAAAGTTGTGCGGTACTAGAGAGGCTAGCAATGGTGGAAGGGTGAGAGTGCGTATAATCCATGGACTCAACATTAGTCATAAAGAACTCATATACTTATTGCAAAAATCTACAAGTCATTGAAAACAAAGTACTACATGCATGCTCCTAGGGGGATAGATTGGTAGGAAAAGACCATCACTCGTCCCTGACCGCCACTCATAAGGAAGACAATCAATAAATAAATTATGCTCCAACTTCATCACAAAGCGGTTCACCATACGTGCATGCTACGGGAATCACAAACTTCAAAACAAGTATCCCTTAAATTCATAATTACTCCACTAACATGACTCTAATATCACCATCCTCATATCTCAAAACAATTATCAAGCATCAAATTGATCATAGCATCCAATTCACTTTCTATGATAGTTTTTATTATACCCAACTTGGATGCCCATCATTATAGGACCAAATTTATAACCATAGCGAATACCATGTTGTTCTAAAAGACTCTCAAAATGATATAAGTGAAGCATGAGAGATCAACAATTTCTACAAAATTAAACCACCGTTGTGCTCTAAAAGATATAAGTGAAGCACTAGAGCAAAAATTATCTAGCTCAAAAGATATAAGTGAAGCACATAGAGTAGTCTAGTAATTATGCAACTATGTGAAGCCTCTCTAACATTTAAGAATTTCAGTTCTTGGTATTCTATTCAAACATCAAACAAAACAAAATAAAACAACATGATGCTCAAAGCAAAACACATATCATGTGGTGAATAAAAATATAGCTCCAAGTAAAGTTACCGATGAACGAAGACGAAAGAGGGGAAGCCATCCGGGGCATCCCCAAGCTTAGGCTCTTGGTTGTCCTTGAATATTACCTTGGGGTGCCTTGGGCATCCCCAAGCTTAGGCTCTTGCCACTCCTTATTCCATAGTCTATCGAATCTTTACCCAAAACTTGAAAACTGCACAACACATAACTTAACAGAAAACTCATAAGCTCTGTTAGTATATGAAAATAAATCACCACTTAGGTACTGTTATGAACTCATTGAAAATTCATATTGGTGTAATATCTACTGTATTCCAACTTCTCTATGGTTCATACCCTCCGATACTACTCATAGATTCATCAAAATAAGCAAACAACACATAGAAAACAGAATCTGTCAAAAACAGAATAGTCTGTAGTAATCTGTATCATTCGAATAGTTCTGTAACTCAAAAATTCTACCAAATTAGGAACACCTGAGAAATGTGTGTACCAATCCAGATCAAAAATAATCAGATCAAAATCACGTTTATGTGAATTATCAAAACTAATTTACGGGGTGCAAAAGTGTCTGATTTTCAGCAGGATCAACACAACTATCACCGTAAGCTATCCTAAAGGTCTTACTTGGCATTTTTTGAAACAAAAGCTATAAAACATGATTACTACAGTATCATAATCACGTGGACACTCAAAACAGTAAAGGTAAATATTGGGTTGTCTCCCAACAAGCGCTTTTCTTTAATGCCTTTCTAGCTAGGCATGATGATGACAATGATGCTCACATGAAAGATAAGAATTGAAACATAAAGAGAGCATCATGAAGCATATTACTAACACATTTAAGTACAACCCTATTCCTATGCATAGGGATTTTGTGAGCAAACAACTTATGGGAACAAGAACCAACTTGCATAGGAAGGCAGAAAAAGCATAACTTCAAAACTTTAAGCACATAGAGAGGAAACTTTAGATATTATTGCAATTCCTACAAGCATATATTCCCCCATCATAATAATTTTTAGTAGCATCATGAATGAATTTATCAATATAACCAGCACCTAAAGCATTCTTTTCATGATCTACTTGCATAGAAAATTTACTACTCTCCACATAAGCAAAATTCTTCTTATTCGGAATAGTGGGAGTATGATAAGAGACTCGAATACTATAAGTTGTTTCCATACTAAAAAAGTAATGTTCAGAAAAAGGGTAATCATAATCATGACAAGTTTTATAAATGTAACCATCACTACTTTTTATAGCATAAGTTTCATCACAATAATCATCATAAGTAGCAACTTTGTTCTCATCATAATTGATTGAAACCTCTTCCAAGATAGTGGAATCATCACTAAATAAAGTCATGACCTCTCCAAATCCACTTTCATATTCATAACAATAAGATTCAACATCCTCCAAAATAGTGGGATCATTACTTCCTAAAGTTGGCACTCTTCCAAACCCACTTTCATCAATATAATCATCATAACTAGGAGGCATGTTACCATCATAACAAATTTGCATATCAAAACTTGGGTGGCTAAAAATATCATCTTCATTAAACATAGAATCCCCAAGCTTGGGACAAACATTAATTGCAGCAAATATATTCTCAAATATGCCATCCTCATCAAACATAGCTTCCCCAAGCTTGGGCCTTTTCATATCATAAGCATAATCACTCTCATCATTAATAGTATGGATAGCACCAATAGTATAGCAATTATCATCATCACAATGAGTAGTAGGAGCAACATCATTTGGGAGGGGTACCTTTCTACCTTTGCTTCTCCGTCTTTTCTTTCTCTTCTTCACATCATGTATGGGTTCAACCCTCTTCTTTGAGCTCCTTATTAATGAGATTGGTTGAGTACAAAGCTCCTCCTCGTTACCTGATTCATCATAAGAAATAATAGGAGGATATTGGGAAGTTTCTTCCCTTTCATTAGTATTCTCTTCATCTTCTATTTGCTTTATTTTCTTTATGTAATTGGAAATATAATGATTTTCAATGCAATTCACCGCACAATATATATAAATTTCCTCTAGATCAATATCAAGAAATTTTTCAAGGGCAAATTCTGGAAGGTTCTAAGTTAAAAGTTTCATTTCTTCATAACCCAAAAGCAAACTAAGTTCATTAAGATGTGCAAGGGAAATCAAATCATCACAATTTTTGGACATGATTCGATCATGAAACAATTTGCATTGGAGATGTAAATGACCACTTTCATTGCAAAGTTCACAAGTACGGCAAAGAAATTTTAAATTTTTAGCACAAACATCTAGCCTTTCTTGCAACCATTTTGTTTCTAAATACTTATGCCTCTTGCAAAATCTATCTTCCTTATTTGGTGTGTACTTGCAAACTCTATGCACTCCATAAAAGTTGACATGCTTATAAGAGACATTTTCATCATAACTAGTGCAATCATCATTAGTACTATGGATATTCAAGGAGTTCATACTAACAACATTGCAATCATGTTCATCTTTCAAAGATTTAGTGCCAAACATTTTATAGACTTCTTTTTCTAGCACTTGAGCACAATTTTCCTTTTCATCATACTTACGAAAGATATTAAAAAGATGAAGCATATGAGGTAAACTCAATTCCATTTTTTTGTGTAGTTTTCTTTTATAAACT
This sequence comes from Triticum aestivum, assembly GCF_018294505.1. Classification (NCBI taxonomy): domain Eukaryota; kingdom Viridiplantae; phylum Streptophyta; class Magnoliopsida; order Poales; family Poaceae; genus Triticum; species Triticum aestivum. The sequence goes on from NC_057801.1 coordinate 239,431,022, forward strand.
AAACTAGTGATAAAATAAGAAACAAAAAGATTCGATTGCAAGATCTAAAGATATACCTTCAAGCACTCACCTCCCTGGCAACGGTGCCAGAAAAGAGCTTAATGTCTACTACACAACCTTCTTCTTGTAGACGTTGTTGGGACTCCAAGTGCAGAGGTTTGTAGGACAGTAGCAAATTTCCCTCAAGTGGATGACCTAAGGTTTATCAATCCGCGGGACTCTCAAACAACCCTGCAACTAAATAACAAAGAGTCTCTTGTGTCCCCAACACACCCAATACAATGGTAAATTGTATAGGTGCACTTTCGGCGAAGAGATGGTGATACAAGTGCAATATGGATGGTAGATATTGGTTTTTGTAATATGAAAATATAAAAACAGCAAGCTAACAAATGATAAAAGTGGGCGTAAACAGTATTGCAATGCTAGGAAACAAGGCCTAGGGTTCATACTTTCACTAGTGCAAGTTCTCTCAACAATAATAACATAACTAGATCATATAACTATCCCTCAACATGCAACAAAGGGTCACTCCAAAGTCACTAATAGCGGAGAACAAACGAAGAGATTATTGTAGGCTACGAAACCACCTCAAAGTTATCCTTTTTGATCGATCTATTCAAGAGTCCGTAGTAAAATAACACGAAGCTATTCTTTCCGTTCGATCTATCATAGAGTTCGTACAAGAATAACACCTTAAGACACAAATCAACCAAAACCCTAATATCACCTAGATACTCCAATGTCACCTCAAGTATCTCATACGTCTCCAACGTATCTATAATTTTTTATTGTTCCATGCTATTATATTACCCATTTTGGATGTTTATGGGCTTTATTTTACATGTTTATAACATTTTTGGGACTAACCTACTAACCGGAGGCCCAGCCTGTATTGCTGTTTTTTTCTTATTTCAGTATTTCGAAGAAAAGGAATATCAAACGGAGTCCAAACGGAATGAAACCTTCGGGACCGTGATTTTTGGACCAAACGTGATCCGGAGAACTTGGAGTGCAAGTCAAACAGCAAACGAGGCGGCCAGGAGATAGGAGGGCACGCACACCCCTCCTGGGCGCGCCCTGTCTCCTGGGCCCCTCAGGTGGCCACCGACGTACTTCTTCCTCCTATATATACCTACGTACCCCGAAAACATCCAGGGAGCCAATGAAACACAATTTCCACCGCCGTAACCTTCTGTATCTGCGAGATCCCATCTTGGAGCCTTCGCCGGCGCTCCGCCGGAGGGGGAATCGACCATGGAGGGCTTCTACATCAACACCATAGCCCCTCCGATGAGTTGTGAGTAGTTTACCACAGACGTTCAGGTCCATAGTTATTAGCTAGATGGCTTCTTTTCTCTTTTTGGATCTCAATACAATGTTCTTCCCCTCTCTTGTGGAGATCTATTCGATGTAACTCTTTTTGCGGTGTGTTTGTCGAGATCCAATGAATTGTGGGTTTATGATCAAGTTTATCTATGAGAAATATTTGAATCTTCTCTGAATTCTTTTATGTATGATTGAGTTATCTTTGCAAGTCTCTTCTAATTATCAGTTTGGTTTGGCCTACTAGATTGATCTTTCTTGCCATGGGAGAAGTGCTTAGCTTTGGGTTCAATCTTGCAGTGTCCTTACTCAGTGACAGAAAGGGTTGCAAGGCACGTATTGTATTATTTCCATCGAGGATAAAATGATGGGGTTTATATCATATTGCTTGAGTTTATCCCTCTACATCATGTCATCTTTCTTAATGCGTTACTCTGTTCTTACGAACTTAATACTCTAGATGCATGCTGGATAGCAGTCGATGTGTGGAGTAATAGTAGTAGATGCAGGCAGGAGTCGGTCTACTTGTCGCGGACGTGATGCCTATATACATGATCATGCCTAGATAATCTCATAATTTTTCACTTTTCTATCAATTGCTCGACAGTAATTTTTCACCCACCGTAATACTTATGCTATCTTGAGAGAAGCCACTAGTGAAACCTATGTTCCTCGGGTCTATCTTTTATCATATAAGCTTTTAATCTACTTTTATTTATATCTTTACTTTTTGCATCTAAATTATAAAATACCGAAAATATATTTATCTTATCATATTATCTCTATCAGATCTCACTTTCGCAAGTGGTCATGAAGGGATTGACAACCCCTTTATTGCATTGGTTGCGAGTTCTTTGTTTGTTTGTGTAGGTGCGTGGGACTTTTGAGGAGCCTCCTACTGGATTGATACCTTGGTTCTCAAAAACTGAGGGAAATACTTACACTACTATTGCTGCATCACCCTTTCCTCTTCAAGGAAAACCAACGCAAGCTCAAGACGTACCAATAAGGATTTCTGGCACCGTTGCCGGGGAGGTCTTCGCTCAAGTCAAGACATACCAAGTACCCATCACAAACTCATCTCCCTCGCATTTACATTATTTGCCATTTGCCTCTCGTTTTCCTCTCCCCCAATTCACCCTTGCCGTTTTATTTGCCCTCTCTTTCCCAATCTTCTCCTCTCTTTTTTGCTTGCCTTTTTCTGTTTGCTTGTGTGTTGGATTACTTGTTGCCATGGCACAGGATAATACCAAATTGTGTGATTTCTCCAATACCAATAATAATGATTTCCTTAGTACTCTGATTGCTCCTCTTAATGATGTTGAGTCTTGTGAAATCAATACTGCTTTGCTGAATCTTGTTATGAAAGATCAATTCGCCGACCTTCCTAGTGAAGATGCCGCTACTCATCTAAACAACTTTGTTGATTTGTGTGATATGCAAAATAAGAAAGATACGGATAATGATATTGTTAAATTGAAGTTATTTCCGTTTTCACTTAGAGATCGTGCTAATGTTTGTTTTTCGTCTTTGCCTAAAAATAGTATTGATTCTTGGAACAAGTGCGAAGATGCTTTTATCTCTAAGTATTTTCCTCCCGCTAAGATTATCACTCTTAGGAACGATATTATGAATTTTAAACTTGATCATGAGCATTTTGCCCAATCTTGGGAAAGAATGAAATTGATGATTCGCAATTGCCCTATTATTCTTAGTAGACCTTTCCTTAGAACGATTGGTGCGATTATTGATATGAAGGAATGGAATATTAGATTCCAATTTCCATTAAAGTAAGGCATGGAGCATTTTCCAAGAAAGAAAGTCAAATTACCTTATGAACCTATCATGCGGGCTACTTATGGATTGAGTGCCAAAGATGGCACTACTTAGATCTATCTTCGCTATTATGCCTAGCTAGGGGCGTTAAACGATAGCGCTAGTTGGGAGGCAACCCAATTTTATTTCTTTTTTTTGTTTTTGTTCCTGTTTAGTAATAAATTTTGCATCTACCTTCTGTTTAGATGTGTTTTTTTCTTTTAATTAGTGTTTGTGCCAAGTAGAACCTATAGGATAACCTATGATGATAGTTAATTTGATTCTGCTGAAAAAAAGAAACTTTGCGTGCACGAAATTAGTTTTGTTAAATCACAGAAACGGGCTTTTGCGTTGATTATTTTTGCTCATGATCAATATACAAATTGTCCAGGACTTCCTATTTTGGTTGGATTTTTAGAGTTCCAGACGTTTGCGTTAGTTACAGATTTCTACAGACTGTTCTATTTTTGACAGATTCTGTTTTTCGTGTGTTGTTTGCTTATTTTGATGCATCTATGGCTAGTATTAAGTGGTATGAACCATAGAGAACTTGGAATAAAGTAGGTTTAACACCAAAATAAATAAAGAATGAGTTCATTACATTACCTTATGTGGTGGTTTTGTTTTCTTTCACTAACGGAGCTTATAAGATTTCCTGTTGAGTTTTGTGTTGTGAAGTTTTCAAGTTTGGGTAAAGCTTTGATGGACTATGGAATAAGGAGTGGCAAGAGGCTAAGCTTGGGGATGACCATGGCACCCCAAGATATTCAAGGATAGCCAAAAGCCTAAGCTTGGGGATGCCCCGGGAAGGCATCTCCTCTTTCGTCTTCGTTCATTGGTAACTTTACTTGGAGCTATATTTTTATTCGCCACATGATATGTGTTTTGCTTGGAGCGTCGTGTATTATATTAGACTTTGCTTTTTAGTTTACCACAATCATCCTTGCTGTACACACCTTTTGGGAGAAGCCTACTTGATTAGAATTTGCTAGAATATGCTATGTGCTTCACTTATATCTTTTGAGCTTGATAGTTTTTGCTCTAGTGCTTCACTTATATCTTTTAGAGCACGGCGGTGGCTTAATTTTATAGAAATTGCTAGTCTCTCATCCTTCACTTATATTATTTTGAGAGTCTTTTAGTACAGGATGGTATTTTCTATGGTTATAAAATTGGTCCTAGAATGGTAGGCATCCAAGTTGGGTATAATAAAAACTATCATAGAAAGTGAATTGGATGCTATGATCAATTTGATACTTGATAATTGTTTTGAGATATGGAGGTAGTGATATTAAAGTCATGCTAGGTGGGTGATTATGAATTTAAAGAATGCTTGTGTTGAAGTTAGCAAGTCCAGTAGCATGCACGTATGGTTAAAGTTGTGTAACAAATTTGAAAAATAAAGTGTACCTGGCTTGTGCATCCTTATGAGTGGCGGTCGGGGACGAGCGATGGTATTTTCCTACCAATCTATCCCTCTAGGAGCATGCGCGTAGTGCTTGATTTTTTATGACTTCTAAATTTTTGCAATAAGTATATGAGTTCTTTTGACTAATGTTGAGTCCATGGATTATATGCACTTTTACCTTTCCACCATTGCTAGCCTCTTCAGTACCGTGCATTGTCATTTCTCACCTTGAGAGTTGGTGCAAACTTCGCCGGTGCATCCAAACCCCGTGATACGATACGCTCTATCACACATAAACCTCCTTATATCTTCCTCAAAACAACCACCATACCTACCTATTATGGCATTTCCATAGCCATTCCGAGATATATTACCATGCAACTTTCCACCGTTCCGTTTATCATCATGACATACATTACTTTTGTCATATTGCCATTGCATGATCATGTAGTTGACATCGTATTTGTGGCAAAGCCACCATGCATAATTTATCATACATGTCACACTTGATTCATTGCACCATCCCGGTACACCGCCGGAGGCATTCATATAGAGTCATATCTTGTTCTAGTTTCGAGTTGTAATTCCTATGTTGTAATCAATAAAAGTGTGATGATCATCATTATTAGAGCATTGCCCAAAAAAGGCCAAAAGAAAAAAAAGAAAGTCCAAAGAAAAAAAAGAACAAAAAAGAAAAAAAAGAATAAATAAAAGGGGCAATGTTACTATCTCCTTTTCCACACTTGTGCTTCAAAGTAGCACCTTGTTCTTCATGTAGTGAGTCTCATATATTGTGCTTCAAAGTAGCACCATGTTTTTCATATAGAGAGTCTCATATGTTGTCAGTTTCATATACTAGTGGGAATTTTTAATTATAGAACTTGGCTTGTATATTCCTACGATGGGCTTCCTCAAATGCCCTAGGTCTTCGTGAGCAAGCAAGTTGGATGCACACCCACTAGTTTTCTTTTGTTGAGCATTCATTTATAGCTCTAGTGCATCCATTGCATGGCGATCCCTACTCCTCATGTTGACATCAATTGATGGGCATCTCCATAGCCCGTTGATTATCCTCGTCAATGTGAGACTTTCTCCTTTTTTTCTTCTCCACACAATCCCCATCATCATATTCTATTCCACCCATAGTGCTATATTCATGTCTCACGCTCATGTATTGCGTGAAGGTTGAAAAAGTTTGAGATTATTTAAGTACGAAACAATTGCTTGGCTTGTCATCGGGGGTGTAGAATTTGGGAACATCTTTGTGTGACGAAAATGAAGCATAGCCTAACCATATGATTTTGTAGGGATGAACTTTCTTTAGCCATGTTATTTTGAGAAGACATGACTACTTTGATTAGTATGCTTGAAGTGTTACTATTTCTTTTATCAATATGAACTTTTATTTTGAATCATCTGGATCTGAACATTTTGCCACAATAAAGAAAATTACATTGAGAATTATGCTAGGTAGCATTCCACATCAAAAATTCTGTTTTTATCATTTACCTACTCGAGGACGAGCAGGAATTAAGCTTGGGGATGCTTGATAGATCTCCAACGTATCTATAATTTTTTATTGTTCCATGCTATTATATTACCCCTTTTGGATGTTTATGGGCTTTATTTTACATGTTTATATCGTTTTTGGGACTAGCCTACTAACCGGAGGCCCAGCCCGTATTGTTGTTTTTTTCCTATTTCAGTATTTCGAATAAAAGGAATATCAAACGGAGTCCAAACAGAATGAAACCTTCGGGAGCGTGATTTTTGGAACAAACGTGATCCGGAGAACTTGGAGTGCAAGTCAAGCAGCAAACAAGGCGGCCAGGAGGTAGGCGGGCGCGCTCCCTGTCTCCTGGGCCCCTCAGGTGGCCACCGATGTACTTCTTCCTCCTATATATACCTACGTACCCCGAAAACATCCAGGAAGCCAACGAAACACAATTTCAACCGTCGTAACCTTCTTATCCGCGAGATCCCATCTTGGAGCCTTCGCCGGCGCTCCGCCGGAGGAGGAATCGACCACGGAGGGCTTCTACATCAACACCATAGCCCCTCCGATGAGTTGTGAGTAGTTTACCACAGACCTTCGGGTCCATAGTTATTAGCTAGATGGCTTCTTTTCTCTGTTTGGATCTTAATACAATGTTCTCCCCCTCTCTTGTGGAGATCTATTCGATGTAACTCTTTTTGCAGTGTGTTTGTCGAGATCCGATGAATTGTGGGTTTATGATCAAATTTATCTATGAGAAATATTTGAATCTTCTCTGAATTCTTTTATGTAGGATTGAGTTATCTTTGCAAGTCTCTTCGAATTATCAGTTTGGTTTGGCCTACTAGATTGATCTTTCTTGCCATGGGAGAAGTGCTTAGCTTTGGGTTCAATCTTTCGGTGTCCTTACCCAGTGAGAGAAAGGGTTGCAAGATACATATTGTATTGTTGCTATCGAGGATAAAAAGATGGGGTTTATATCATATTGCTTGAGTTTATCCCTCAACATCATGTCATCTTTCTTAATGCGTTACTCTGTTCTTATGAACTTAATACTCTAGATGCATGCTGGATAGCGGTCGATGTGTGGAGTAATAGTAGTAGATGCAGGCAGGAGTCGGTCTACTTGTTGCGGACGTGATGCCTATATACATGATCATGCCTAGATAATCTCATAATTATTCGCTTTTATATCAATTGCTCGACAGTAATTTGTTCACCCACCGTAATACTTATGCTATCTTGAGAGAAGCCACTAGTTAAACCTATGGCCCCCAGGTCTATCTTTTATCATATAAGCTTTCAATCTACTTTTATTTGTATCTTTACTTTTTGCATCTAAATTATAAAATACCAAAAATATATTTATCTTATCATATTATCTCTACCAGATCTCACTTTTGCAAGTGGTCATGAAGGGATTGACAACCCCTTTATTGTGTTGGTTGCGAGTTCTTTGTTTGTTTGTGTAGGTGCGTGGGACTTTTGAGGAGCCTCCTACTTGATTGATACCTTGGTTCTCAAAAACTGAGGGAAATACTTACGGTACTATTGTTGCATCACCCTTTCCTTCAAGGAAAATTAACGCAAGCTCAAGACGTAGCAGTATCCGTCGGCATGATTATACAATATGCATCACACAATCTCAGATTCATCTATTCAACCAACACAAGGAACTTCAAAGAGTGCCCCAAATTTTCTACCGGAGAGTCAAGACAAAACCGTGTGCCAACCCCTATGCATAAGTTCATTGAACCCGCAAGTTGATCACCAAAACATACATCAAGTAGATCACATGAATATCCCATTGTCACCACAGATAAGCACGGCAAGACATACATCAAGTGTTCTCAAATCCTTAAAGACTCAATCCAACAAGACAACTTTAAGGGGAAAACTCAATTCATCACTAGAGAGTAGAGGGGGAGAAACATCATAAGGTCCAACTATAATAGCAAAGCTCGCGATACATCAAGATCATGCCGAATCAAGAACACGAGAGAGAGAGAGAGAGAGATCAAACACATAGCTACTGGTACATACCCTCCGCCCCGAGGGTGAACTACTCCCTCCTCGTCATGGAGAACGCCGAGATGATGAAGATGGCCACCGGTGAGGGATCCCCCCTCCGGCAGGGTGCCGGAACAGGGTCCTGATTGGTTTTTGGTGGCTACAGAGGCTTGCGACAGCGGAACTCCCGATCTATTGTGCTCCCCGATGCTTTTAGGGTATATGGACATATATAGGCGAAAGAAGTCCGTCAGGGGAGCCATGAGGGGCCCACGAGGGTGGGGGCGCGCCTAGGGGGGTAGGGCGTGCCTCCCTGCATCGTGGCTTCCTCATTGCTTCCCTTACGTGCACTCCAAGTCTCCTAGATTGCTTCCGTTCCAAAAATAACTCTCCTGAAGGTTTCATTCCGTTTGGACTCCGTTTGATATTCTTTTTCTTCGAAACACTAAAATAGCCAAGAAAACAACAATTTGGGCTGGGCCTCCGGTTAATAGGTTAGTCCCAGAAACGATATAGAAGTGTAAAGCAAAGCCCATAAACATCCAAAACAGGTAATATAATAGCATGGAACAATCAAAAATTATAGATACGTTGGAGACGTATCATAGCCTTCTTAGGAGGAACCTCAATTCGGCAGTAAAGCCCCCGGACACCGTCAAGCAAGTCCGAACTACTCTGCAGTAGGACCGTCCAGCTCGTCTAGAGCTCAACTTGCAATCCGGCCTCCATCCCAGTCCCAATCAAGCGGTGAAAATTGTGCCGCGCGTACATAACTACGCACTTAAAGTACAATGGGCAGGGACGGAGGCACAGCTAGACCGCGGTCCACAATGCAGCTCAACCGCCTCCGGATCCGCATTCCTTCACTTTTTTATCTTTCTTTCAGGTGTTTCTCTTCTTGAGGCTTTTTCTGATAACCTGATCATTGGACCCATCAAGGGACGGATACACCAAGAAGGCAAGGGGCTTTGACGTACAAGGGAATACCCAGGTGGTCTCTGCTAACGATCGCTATACCTGTTTCACATGCCCGCATGCAGCTCGCTCTTGGTCACGGCATGTTAAATAGCCTTACTCGCTTATCGCATTATTTGTACAAGTACACCTCGACGTATCAATCAAATTACAATGGAAAATAGTTTGCGGCTCAATATTCTTGGCATCAGCTTATTACTTGACTCTTTCCTTGTCTTTGTATTTATTACTTGTTGCACCTGTACACTCTGGTATGCATTACTTCGCCAGGGGCTTCATCGCGCCCCTCAATATGACAATAAAGTCCGAACTCTTTTACAGTATATTTCGGCACCCCGAACTTATAGCATTATATGCATCGGCTCCGAATCATGTCTTTGGTCAATAGTTGGGTTGCCCGGCTCCTGTGCTTACTACCTTACGTTCCGCTATATTGGCTAGGGTAGTAAAGGGAGAACTACTGCGATTGTATCCTGGTTCTTCCGGACGAGCACCTTAGTAGAGAAAGCCAAAAACTGACTGTCATGATGCGGCGAGAGCTGGTCAGCTGTTCGAGAGGTCTTCAAATCCTTAGAGATTTTTTCCACTTTATGCAAGGAATCGGTTCTTATCCGATTAGGCATGTCTAGCGCCCCAACTTCGGTCTTCCGAATACCAGGGGCTTCGCCAAAATTTTCATTGTCAAAATCCTATGGCTAAGTGAGGGTGATAAAACAGTATAGTCCGATTGCCTTGTTCGTTGCGTTAAACACCTCCTTTAAGGACCAAAATTTGGAGTAAAGAGTGTTTATATTTATCCCGAACACTCCCATACTATTTATGTGGGGGCAGAAGCCGACGATTGGCAACTCTCAGATTTTCATAAACGGCCGCACAGGAGGTAAAAAATTTAAATTAACAAGCATTATATTACATAACGACCTTGTTTCACAAATACAGGACAAGATAACATGAATGTTTTCACGGGAATATAACATCCTTCGTACATTGCTCCGCCACAAAGCGGGATCCCTCCAGGACACTGCCAAAATACATCTCGGCATGGTGGTGCTCCTTGCCCTCAGGCGGCCCCTCGGTCATCAGCTTCTTGGCATCCATCTTCGCCCAATGCACCTTGGCGCGGGCAAAGGCCATCCGCGCACCATCGATGCAAACCGATCGCTTGATGGCTTCAAGCCGCAGGCAGGCACTCACAAGCCAATTGACGAGTCCGAAGTAGCTGCTAGGCATGGGCTCAGCAGGCCACAACCGGACTATTAAGTCCTTCATGGCCAGTTCAGCCGCCTTATGCAGCTCGACCAGCTGTTTTAGCTGGTCGCTAAAGGGCACCGGAAGTTCTGGTCCAAGTTATTGAGACCAGAACAGCTTCTCCGTCCAGCTCCCTTCTTCAGCTCGATAAAATGGTGCAGCATCTGATATGCTGCACGACAGATCCATAAATGCTTCTGGAGAGCTCCAAATCCAGGTAAGTAACAGGAATGTTTGCTTCACATATCTGCTTTGCATAATGAAAGCCTTACCCGCTGTAATTTTCTTGGCCGCCTAGATCTCCTGGAGGGCGCCCTAGGCTTCGGCTCGGGCATCTTGTGTGCTCTGGTGGGCCTTGGCATGTTCGGACTCTTGAGTCTTAGAATCACGCTCCAAGGACTCATACTTCTTGACGGCGTCCTGGAGCTCTTGCTGGAACTCGCTAACCCGGGCCTCTTGCTTCTCGCGCAAGGCGCGTTCCTTGGTCGCTTTGTCCTCGGCCTCGGCTAACACCTTCTTGAGGGCCGCCACCTCAGTCGTGGCCCCTAATAAAGTTCATGACATTTTAGTCAGTACGAACCATTCATCCCTCCTAAATATACAGGTTATTGCATACCTGTGTTATCTTCCAGCTGCTTCTTCACAAGGCCAAGCTCTTCCTCGGACCGCTCCAGGTTCTGCTTCAGTCCAGAGACCTCCGCAGTATGAGCGGCAGAAGCTAGCAGCGATGCCTGCTTATTCACATAGACATATTATGTTAGACTCCTGCGAAAATTATTTTGATCCTCTGTTCGGCTTTTCTTTCTGAACACCGAACAGAGCATCAGGGGCTACTGTCTACACTGTGATATTCTTTTATAATTCTATTACTTACCTCAAAGCCTGTTAGAAGGCTAGTGCAGGCTTCGGTCAGTCCGTTTTTGGCGGATTGGACCTTCTCAATCACCGTACTCATAAGAGTACGGTGTTCTTCCACAATGGAAGCGCCTTGCAGCGCTTCTAGTAATCTATCCGGTGCCTCTGGCTGGACAGAGGTCACCGGTGGGGTTTGCTCTTCCCCCCTTGTCCGAAAGAGGCGGCTGGCCTGAATCCGGAGCCACTTGGGTCTCCGGAGTTGTATTCGGCTGAGGGCCAAATTGGATGCGGCCCCCATCGTTGGTGTCCATAGGGGTCTGTCGTGGTTCTAAGTCTGACAGTAGAATGGGGGGTAGGTATGGAGAGGCAAGATCCTAGCTATGGAGCAGTTGTAAACACAAGGGATGTACGAGTTCAGGCCCTTCTCGGGGGAAGTAACAGCCCTACGTCTCGGAGCCCGGAGGCGGTCGACTGGATTATGGGTGTATGGATTACAGGGGTGCGAACCCTTTACACTGAGGAGGGGGGTGGCTTATATAGTGTCTGCCAGACCCCTCCGGCCCTCAGTAATGTGGGGTTTAAAGTACATTAAGGTTAGGCGTTACTGGTAACCCCTTACATAAAAGTGTCCTAAATGCCATAAAGACTACTTAATTACAGACCGTTTGGATGCAGAGTGGCTCTTGATCTCCTGGTGGTCGAGTGAGTCTTCATGGTCGAGTCCTTCGAGTCCGTTGAGTGAAGTCCCTCTTGGTCGACTGGAGGGCAGTTTCCTCTGAGGGTGTCCTTGGGAAGGGTACTTAGGTCAGGTCTATGACCCTACCCTAGGTACATGACTTCATCATTAGCCCCCGAATGGATCGAGCTTTGAGTGAGGAAGGAGTTGATAATATTTCCGACCTGCTTTTGTGTTCTGGACATGCATCATCTTGGACCAATAATCTCTTCGTTGATAACAGCAACTTTTCTTTCAGTCGCCTTGATCCATTCTTCTCTTTCGTCGAGTGAACTTTTGAACTTAGTAAATTTCCGAGTGACGGATCGCAGGAAATCTCTCGTCTGACAGATTGATCTGCTGTTAGCGGATTTCGCGGGATCCGAATTATGGGAAGCGCGCGAAGCGGGGCGGACCGCGGCGCTCGGATGGGATAGGGCATAGATGCCTCGATTCCCGCGCCGCCTTTTTCGCCACGTATCGCGTACGCGCGACTGTTTCGGGATGTGATAGGATCTTCCGGGCCCACTCGTCAGCCACTCGGAAGTGTACTTATAAAGGCGGCCGGTGAGGGTTTTTGAACAGTATCTCTCCATTCTTCCCCCTGCCCTCTCCGCCTCCGCCCACAGTGCCTGTTCTCGCCTCCGCCCAACCACTCCTCGTACACTTCGTCGGCGACAATGGTGAAGGAGAAGACGGCGGCTCTGGAGCGCGCGAAGAAGGCGACGGCGACGGGGAAGGCGAAAGGGAGAGCGACCAGTCGGGGTGGATCCTCGTCAAGGTCCCGCCTGCCGCACGGTTGGGTTCAAGGGGATTGGATCCGCTCGACCATCACCGAGACGGATCTCACTGAGATGGCCAACGAGGGTTGATCCCCAACGGAGCAGCGAGGCTCCCGGGGAACGAGTGGCAACCACAGCCGCAGGAGGGTGAGTGTGTTCTTCTGGCCACCCACGTCGACCGTGGATTTTCCCTGCCTCCGAGTGTTTTCTTCCGTGGTTTCTTGAATTTCTTTGGGGCGAACTTCACCATTTCAATCCGAATTCCATCGCCTACCTTGCTGCCTTCGTGTCCATGTGCGAGGACTTCCTGGGCTCCCGACCGCACTGGGGTCTGTTCAAGCACATATTCACTTGTCGTTCTCAGACAGTGAAAAAGGTGAGTCCAGATGACGATAGGACTAAGGTTATTCAGATGTGCAGGGGTCTGGGGATTCAGATGAGGAGCAAGAGCACCTTTCCAGCCATGACCCTCCCTGAGTCGGTCAGAGGATGGCAGTCGACTTGGTTCTACTGCCAAGACGAGTCGACGCCGGGGCAGTCGAGTGGTCTCCCTCCGTTTTCCATGGACCGAATGAACAAGCCCTCTTCTCTGAAAGTGCTCCCTGAGGAGAAAGCCCAAGTGAAGATGTTGATGGAGCGTGTAGTCCAGTTAGTTCGGGAAGGAGTGACGGGTATGGACCTTCTGGAGGTCTTCCTTAGGCGGCGCATCCAATCACTTTAGTACCGAGGCCATTGTATGTGGCTGTACTGTGGAACCGAGGATGAAACTCGGGTCCATCCAGAAGCAGTCGACGACGCTACACTGGAGAGGTGGATGGACACGATCACAGGGAATAAAGACAACCCTCGAGGAGCCAGGAGGATTCCGCCACTCGACCATTCTAGCACTCCAGACAAGGTATGCCCACTTTATCCCCAATTGTAATCTTGCCATACTTGTTCTGATTTTGCTGCAAATTGGTCGATTGATCTTTGTTTTGTTGTCTGTCAGGCCACCACCGAACTGTACTCGATGCCCAATGGAGCACAGACACCGACTAAGGAGGAGGAAGGAAGTGGGGGCGAAAGTCAAGAGGACTGGGATTCGGACGCTGCTGATGATGATGAAGATGACGACTCTGATGGTGAGGAAGAAGAGGAGGAGGAGGAGGAGTAAGTTGCACCGCCTCGCTCGGAAAGACGCTCAAAGCTCGTCCATGACCCTGCGACCGAGCGTGGTAAGGGGGTCGCAACTGTCGCTCAGTCGACCAAGCGCCCTCGAACCACTTCTCCGGCACCGACCGAGAAAGCTCCGAAGCAATCTAGGGTGGCACCATCGAAGCCGGCCAAGGTCTTGCCGAAGATGAAGATGGTGATCCCCACTATCTCAGGGTAATGATGCCACTTGAGTTTTTTCTGTTTCCCATGAATTTATTCTTGGTCGACTCATGAATCAACCGACTGACTTTTGGAATTGCAGCACTGCTACTTCTGATACCTCGGCCAGGGCTGACGATCATGAGATGGAAGATGCTGCCACCTCAAATCCTGGTATTACCCTCATAGTTCCGTCCTTAGTCGATTGGCTCTTGGTCTCTAACTTTGATTCTTTTCTGTAGCTCCGCGTAATGTCGCTATCACTCTTCCTGACGACGACGATGAGGAGCCGTTGAAGCAAAGGAGGAGCAGGAAAATGTCTGCTGGCAAGGTGACTCAGGAGGTGCCAGCGCCCGAGACACTGGTCGCGGAGGGAGGAAACACCACTCGACCTACCGTATCCTTTGCGATGCCGTTGGCGAGTGCTCACCCCGCGTCGTCGAGTGCTGCACAGCCTTCACTTTTCTCGACCCACTACGTCCCAGAGGACCAAGCCAGTGCTGCAAAAGAAGCAATACGCCAGGCGGGAGTCATGATGGAGCAGGTGAAGGCCATTCGGGAAGCTAGCCAGGCAGCCTATGACGCCAGTTCCGCTCTTCAAAGCAACATTCAAGTCAGTTAGTCATCGCCTGTTCTGTTAGGATATGATATCTAAAAATTCTTCATTCTGAAACTCATAGTGATTGTCGTCCTACACCCACTGGGTGTGTTGATTGGAATTCCGGGTTAGTGGGGGCACGCTGAGTGCACCCACTGGGTGTAGTCCCCAAGGCTATGGTGGACTGCTGGCAGTCGACCATAGTCTTTATGTCTTGAACTTTTTCCTTCATTCGATTAGGTCGAACGGATTTTCAGACCGGTGGGCGCACGCTGAGTGCACCCACTGGGTGTAGTCCCCGAGACTGTGGTCGACTGCTGGCAGTTGACTACAGTCTGAAGAATACGTCATGTTTTTTTTTGTTGTTGGTCGACTGGTCGATTCTTCCTTCATAGAACTAGTGGGGGCACGTTGAGTGCACCCACTGGGTGTAGTCCCCGAGACTACGGTTGAATGTTTGCATTCGGCTGTAGTCTTAGAAACGTATGACTTTTCTTTAGTCACTCGGGAGTGACTTGTCTTTGACATCTGTCAATTGGTTCTTCGTAGAAATCCTGCGACCTTGCGGCTCGTTACACCGAGTTGGAGAACAAACATATACAACTCGAGCTTTGTCTGAAGCTGGTCCAGGAGAATTTGGTGAAGGCGAAGGAGGAAGCTAAAGGTATGTTTGGTGAGCCCTCGACGACTGCCTTTGCCTCTCATTTGTTTCAAAGTCTGACCTTGCTGTAACTTTGCAGGCAAAGTGAAGGAGGCCCAGAAGAAGAAAGACCTTGAGCTAGCTGAGATGCAGAAGACAGCTTTAGAGAAGACCAAGCTCGCAGATGAGAAGTTGGCTTCGGTCACCAAGCTTGAAGAAGAAAACACCAATCTGAAAGCTGCTATTGATGTTGCCAACAAAGAAGTAAGTCAACTGAAAAGTGACAAGATTGCCCTGAATGACAAAGCCAGTGAGTTGGTGGGGAAGAAGAAAGATCTGGAGGCTTATCTGGGCAGACTCGCTAAGAAGTTGTTCCTCATGCTCGAAGGTAAACTTTTGCACCAAACGGGTATTTTAACTGTGATCTTTCCATTTGACTGTTGTCTTGACTCGGTGGTTGTGCTTGCAGAATTTTGCCAGAACTTTGAAGAGGAGACTGGTCGACTGGAGCCGAACCTGGACCCCATCAACTCTCCTGTGAATGACGAAGTCGCCATGAACGTGCTCCGGCTTGAATCTCGTGTCGCTGTCGTTGTTGATTATCTCGCAAGGCTGAAGGTCGCCACTTCCCGTATCGATGCTGCACTCTGGCCCAGAGAGACGCTCCAGAATGACCTCGAGTCTCTAATGACTCAACTGAACACAGTTCCAGGTCGAGTGCAGGAGTGGAAGAAATCTTCTGCCAGGTGTGGTGCAGATGTCGCTCTGTGTCTGGCCCGAGTCCATTGCAAGGATGCATGAGAAGACAAGTTGGCGGCTCTTCGAGTGGCTAACACCAAGAAGCACGATTTCCGGTCCTTCATGGAGACCTTCGTCGCCGCTGCCACTCGGATTGCTGATGGGATCGACCTCGACGAGTTTGTTGCACCTTCCAGCCCTCCGCAGGAGGGGTAAAAAACTTCTTGAGCTCGACACTATAAATTTGCCTCGGTATGCCGAGTGATTTTTTTAACCGACAAACCTTAACAGGCTTAGCGCCTGAGCACTTTCGGTTCCGTTAGGTATTTATCCGAACTTGGATTCGACGTTTGAATATGCTTGCATTCAGATTGGGATGTCTTTTGCAGGTTAAAGTGAGGTGCTTATCGCAATCGACTTGTTCCCCAATTTACTTAGGCAGGCACTGGGCTGCGGCTAAGCCTCCGAGTGGGAGGCGTGCTCTCCACTCGGTAGGATTTTCAAAATTTAGGCAAGCACTGGGCTGCAGCTAAGCCCCCGAGTGGGAGGTCTGCTCTCCACTCGGTAGGATTTTCAAAACTTAGGCGAGCACTAGGCTGCAGCTAAGCCCCCGAGTGGGAGGTCTGCTCTCCACTCGGTAGGATTTTCAAAACTTAGGCGAGCACTGGGCTGCAGCTAAGCCCCCGAGTGGGAGGTCTGCTCTCCACTCGGTAGGATTTTCAAAACTTAGGCGAGCAATGGGCTGCAGCTAAGCCCCCGAGTGGGAGGTCTGCTCTCCACTCGGTAGGATTTCACGTTGTACTTGTGGCGTAGCTTGGAGGAGAGGGTCGCAGTCGACCTGCACCTCGTCCTCCTTGCGACCGCATGTTGTACTTGTGGCATAGCTCGGAGGAGAGGGTCGCAGTCGACCTGCACCTCGTCCTCCTTGCGACCGCACGTTGTACTTGTGGCGTAGCTCGGAGGAGAGGGTCGCAGTCGACCTGCACCTCGTCCTCCTTGCGACCACACGTTGTACTTGTGGCGTAGCTCGGAGGAGAGGGTCGTAGTCGACCTGCACCTTGTCCTCCTTGCGACCGCACGTTGTACTTGTGGCGTAGCTCGGAGGAGAGGGTCGCAGTCGACCTGCACCTCGTCCTCCTTGCGACCGCACATTGTACTTGTGGCGTAGCTCGGAGGAGAGGGTCGCAGTCGACCTGCACCTCATCCTCCTTGCGAGCGCATGTTGAATTTGAACTTAGGCGAGTACTTGGACTGCAGCTAAGCCTCCGAGTGGGAGTCTGGCTCACCACTCGGTAGGATTTTATTGAAACTTAGGCGAGTACTTGGACTGCAGCTAAGCCCCCGAGTGGGAGTCTGGCTCATCACTCGGTAGGATTTTATTGAAACTTAGGCGAGTACTTGGACCGCAGCTAAGCCCCCGAGTGGGAGTCTGGCTCACTACTCGGTAGGATTTTATTGAAACTTAGGCGAAATGGATTCGCGGCTAAGCCCCCGAGTGGAAGGCTGGCTCACCACTCGGTAAGGATTTTTTTTTACAAACTTAGGCGAAACGGATTCGCAGCTAAGCCACCCACTGAGGGGGAATTTTACTGAAAAATAAAAGTGACAAAAATCATTGGGGAAATTATGACACTATTATCTTGCAAAACATGGACTACAGAAGTACTTTTATTACAACTCATCCGAGTGAAAACTTAAGTGTAAAATGGGCGGAGTAGCTCCGCGTTCCAAGCTCGGGGCTCGTCAATTTTGTGTTCGGCGTTGTAGAGACGGTACGCTCCGTTGTGGAGAACCTTGGTGATGATGAAGGGTCCTTCCCAAGAAGGAGCAAGCTTATGTGGTTTCTGTTGATCCACTCGGAGAACCAAATCTCCTTCCTGGAAGGCTCGACTCTTCACGTTTTTGGCGTGGAAGCGACGCAAGTCTTTTTGGTAGATGGTCGATCGGATCAGAGCCATCTCTCTTTCTTCTTCTAAAAGGTCGACTGCATCTTGCCGCGCTTGGTCCGCTTCAGCCTCATTGTAGAGCTCAACGCGAGGAGCATTGTGGAGCAGATCACTCGGCAAGACCGCTTCAGCTCCATAGACCAAGAAGAATGGAGTCCTTCCAGTCGACCGATTAGGCGTGGTCCTTAGACCCCAAAGCACCGAGGGAAGTTCATCGACCCATGCTTCAGCCGCATGCTTAAGGTCACGCATCAGTCAGGGTTTCAACCCTTTGAGGATCAAGCCATTGGCTCGCTCAGCTTGTCCATTCGACTGTGGATGGGCGACTGAAGCGTAGTCGACTCGTTGTCACACCCTGATTTTCATGCCACAACACTTAAGTCAATAAATCATGCTAAAATGTGGTTTGACAAAAACTTTTGAGTGTTTTGTCCTTGCTTTGATTGAATGTTTGTCTGCTGTTTACAAGTGCTCTAAAAAACAAATAAATTCTCCAACCCTTATACTCCTTACCCTTGATCCAAAAACCTTGACCAATGATCATGCCATGTGTATAGGACATAAAAATAATTTCTTACAAAAATAATTTGGCCAGATAGTATTTTCTAAAATTAGTTTTTCAAAAACCCCTGAATTGAGGTTTGCACTGCAAGTATTTAATTAAGGGCAGTAAAAATCTTTCCAAAAATATATTTGACTCCTATTAGATATAGGGTACCCAGAAACCACAAAAATATAATTTTAAATGTTATTTTCCTATTTTATTTAAAAGCTTTTCCTTAAGGTCAGAAATGGTCTTTAATAGGGAAAAATTATTTTTATTGTTTCAAAAATATTTGACAAAAATCAGGGAAACTAAGTGGACATATACTATCCATATATAAGAGTTTCAACACATGGTCATGTTCAAAATATTGGTCAAATCCCTCAAAAACCCTTTCTGGATATTTCAAGCTTTTGAAATATTTACAAAGGAAATATTCTCCACAAATTCCAGCTAAATTCTATCATGTCACATATGACATATTAGGTGATCTTGCCAAGTCTCATGACTTGGAGAACAATATAACCTCATCAAATCCCCTCAAAACCATTTCTGTCCATTTTGAAGTTTGAGCAACTTTACATTGCCAAATATTTCCAAATGTTCCCAAACCTTGTGAACATGCTCAAATGGTCTAATTACTCATCTAGACCAAGTGGCACAAGTTGGAGAACAAGTTATATTTATCAAAGTGCCCCAAAACCCTCTCTGACCAGAATCAAATTTGAACAACTCTACATTACCAACTTTCTCTACTTGATTCCAACTTTTGTGAGAATGATCACATGACCAAATGAGGCCACTACACCAAGTGGTGCATCAAGGAGAATTGATTTGCATGACTAAATCTTGGTAAAGCCATTTCTGCTAATTTCTAGGGTTCACAAAAGTTGCATTGGCAACTTTTCCCAAATGAACTCAAGATTGGTGGAAGACCCTAATTATATGTGCCATTTCATCCTGTGGAGTCTCATGACAAATGGGACTCATATTCTTGCCCAAACCAGCATCAAACACCTTCTGCCACTTTACCAAAATCCCATTTTTGGCCTCTTCCACTAATCTCCATGGCCTCTACATTTTACCACAACCTATCCTAGTCCCCCTCTAGTACCTGGACGCTTTCATGCCCAAGGAAGCAATGATGGAGGGGGGGGAGAACTCCATTTTTCTTCCCTGGATAGCAGTTTTCCCTCTCTCTCTCAACCCCACCTCTCCTCTACTGGTTCCCCAAGGCATCCAATGCCATTTCCACTTTGTTTACTCCCTCCCAGAGCCCCCAGACGCAAGTGGGCGCGTGAGGACGCGAGAAAAAGC
The DNA here is from genome assembly GCF_018294505.1 of Triticum aestivum. NCBI lineage: Eukaryota > Viridiplantae > Streptophyta > Magnoliopsida > Poales > Poaceae > Triticum > Triticum aestivum. The sequence continues at coordinate 239,450,790 of NC_057801.1, forward strand.
TGCGGGTGCCGGCCATTTGCGCGCTCTGGAGCACGTCAGCGTGCTCCCAACCGTTGACACGGCGCTACCAACCACCTCGAGCCTCCCCCTCGCGCCAGTCGAGGTGCCTCGACGTCCGCAACACGCCACGCCCCTGGCCCCCTCCTCCTTCTCCCTCCTGTTGCCTCCATTCGCACGCGCGCCGGCCGCCCAAGAGCTCCAATGGACGAGCTCACACGCGCAACGCCCTGACACTTCCCCGCACCTCCTCTCCCTTCATCTGGGCGTAGACCACCCCTACAAACACCCCGGCCACGCCCACGTGAAGCCCCCGTGGCTTGAAGCGACGGCAACAGTCTCACCGGTGCATGAGCTCACGGTGCACCTCGCCCCCTTCTACTAAAAGCCGTCACAGGACCTCCTCTCCACTCCGTTTGCTCCCCCTCTCCCCTAGAGCCCCTCTGGACCAACCCACACCCCTCCTCGTGCCCTCCTTGCATCTCCATGGCCGGAGCAATGCCGCCGGCCTCCGCCTAAATTCGCGCCACTTAGTGCCCCTCCTCCCGACCTCTTTGTTCCAGAGCAGCACCAGCACCACCGTCAACTCTCCCCGCACCTCATTCCTTCCTCCCCGTGCCTGCCTCACCGTGCCCAAATCTCACCGCCGATCTCGTCTGCCGCGGCCAGCACCTTGCTCCACCCGGTGCCCCTAGGCGACCGTGCCACCCATGGCCGTATGCGTCTCGTCTCCCCGAGCACGCCGGTGGCCGGATCACCAGAAATGGTGGCCGGTAGCGCCGGCAGTCGCCATCGACGTCCCTCTACCTCGCCTCCTCTGCTTTGGGCGGGAGGTTGAGGACGACGCCGCGTCAGCTCGCAGGCCCCACCTATCGGCGGCAGCGGCAACCGAGCCGGCCCCGCAGGTCAGGTTAAGTGGAGGCGGGACCAGGGAACCTGCTTGCCCCGCAGGAAAGCGTACTACGCCAGTACGCCTCCGACGTGGCCCCTGCGCGCATGCGGCCGAGCTGCTGGGCCGGCCCAGTGCGCCGTGGTGCTAATCTACGCCCTGTGCACAGTTTAGGTAAAGCCCAAATGCTTTTCTTTTTCTTTTCCAGTGAGTTTCCAAAATCCATAAACAATTCAAATGGACTCCAAATTTGATGATTCAAATTTCTAGTGACTCTATAAATCATGATCTATCTGGTGATGCAACATGCACATTTTTCCAGAGACCTTTTCTTCACAAATATTTATAAAATCCTACTTTTCCTATTTCTGTGATGAACTTTAGAAAATCATAGAGAGCCCATTTTTTATCCAAATGCCATTATTCAAATCCCTAGATGCATATAAGTTCATAACTTAGTTTATGAACATTTTTCTTAATACTTTCTGTACCCCACAAAATAATGAGCCATTTCTTCATATTTGTCAACTTTGCAAATTCATAAGAAATTCATTTGAACTCCAAATCCAGTGAAACTAATTCCTACATGCTTCTAAAATCATCCTTTGTTAAATGGGTGCCTTTGCTCATTTTTCTAAAATATATTTCTGTACACTTCTTACAAATCCATAAACCCCTTGATTCCATCATATTGAAATGTTCAGAGATGACCACTGATCAATTCCCAATGAAACCACTTTGGTCATCCCTCATATGACCAGAGATATCCCAGAAAAGTCCAACTCATATTTTTAGAGCACTTTTATTTCCTGCCTTGTTGTGTTGCTTATTATGGTTGCTTTCAACGATAGTTGACAAAGTAGATGGAATGCTCGGAATTGGGCCAGAGACATTTGAAGACCTCGAAGACTTTGTTACAACAGGCAAGCAGCCCTTTGACCATGTCCATGAAACCCTTTTTATGCATGACATATAACTCTGTATTATTGTTGCATCGGAATCATGATGAGATGGTAGACCATGTTGGTTGGTTGCCTCTGTTACTTCCTCATTGATACTTGCATTATGCATGACCCTACCTTCTTATGAGGGTTATGCCGGTGGGAGTAGATAGGATGCTAAAGTAGTTGCTACGCAAAGTGGGTCGGGGTTATGCATGGGAAGAAACCAAGTGTGGTTTGACATACTTGCAAATAGCCTAGTGGGTGCCACTAATGCCCCTGGGAGATGATGATGAACTAGGTCACTACTTGGTGGAGAAGTAGTGTACCGAGGCCTGATAAAAGTGTTGTTTACAGAAACGGATTAGATTTAAGATTTGATGACTGTCCCAACCTTACATGCGCAACCACTCTACCCTTATATGGGAAAGGGCATTATTGATTACCTAGACCGATAATAGCTTGGAGCCCACATTACTAGTGATGGGAGAGTTGTTGGTGCACTCTCTCGGGACGGGGTCGTGCCAGGTAGGGCGGCCATGACCATTTTTATGGGGCACCGGACACACCGTTGGTACCCCGTGCCAGTGGTATGTGATAAATATGGGAGCAAGGCTCCACGAAAATGTTATGTGAAATGTTGGGCACGAGGTATACTGTCAATCGAGTGGACTCCATGTTAGTGTCGTCTAGGGAAAGGTAGTGATCGGGTGCTTACCCCGGGTACTTGAGGTACCGCAGGTCGTGGCTGACACGGAAGTTCCCCGGATCTTGTGGGTACAGTGTGCAACCTCTGCAGAGTGTAAAACTATTCGAATAGCCGTGTCCACGGTCAAGGACAGTTGGGCGGTGCTGCTTAGACTATGTCCATATGTTTCTGACAAACAACACCGTTTGGTGATATTGATGATGTGACTCGTGAGGAAGTCACGATGAGCTTGAGCATGAGTTGTTCATAACTCTTTCTCGATGTTGATGCTTGTAACCTCCTGATGCTTGTTGCAGACGCATTCCTATCCTTGATAAATGTTGATCATACATACATGAGAAAAACTAGCTTTCCGCAACAATGCCAATTAAGTAGTAGAGCTTTGCATAATTTTTTTGTTATCACTCTTGGGTTGCTTGCGAGTACAGTCAAAGTACTCATTGGCGTGCCACTGGTTATTTTATTGGCCAGGCTTGAAAGAACATGATATGATGAGGAATACTTCGATGACGAACATGCGAGCTAGGACGTTTCCTAGTCAGAATGCCTGTAGGGTTAAGGCAGATGGCATGGGTCCAAGTTATCGACGAAGATTTCCGCTGCAATGTTATACTCAAGACTTGACCATAATGGTCCTACTTGTGTAAGACGGTATGTATGGATGTAAGACTCTTGTTATTCAGCTTCTGTGTGTTCAGTGAGCATTGATCTCTGGGATCACTGTACACGTGCAATCGGTGATCACGACTTATGAGTCGGGGTCCCGACAGAGCTGGTATCAGAGCCATCCTCACTGTAGGAAGCCTTAGTTAGCATGGTCATTAGTTAGGGTAAAACTATTTCCAAAACTACTACTAGTTTTCAAAACTATCTGTACTTCTCTTCCCTTCTCAGTTTTTCGAAAACTAAGGTATACTTTCCTTATTGATCTCTTCCCCTTCAAAACCTTTGGTCGCTAGAACCCTTATGCCCCTGACCACTGGATTCCTTGTAATCCTCGTGGATAATCTAGAAGGAAGATGCCTTGCCAGACATTCACCCACATCTCCTGAACACAAGATTGGCGACATCACAACAAGACGATACCAATAGAAGATACATCCTCGAGGAATGAGGACCTGAAGACCCAGGAGATGGTGACACCCTTGACACTGGCCCAAGATGATGCAGCCTTAGCCTACGATGATCAGGGCACAGGATATGCAAGATCATGATATACATCGCTAATAGAGTAACCCTGTCACTACCGTTGTTGTATCGGCAACCATCGGTGGATGAGAACCTAGCCATTTGGTCCGCCTCACTATAGTGAGCAGGAAAACGGTTCTCTTCATCCCCCGCTCTCGGTGACGATATTGTCAACAATGTGTCCGACAGATTGGGCCTCTATTATGCCTTGTTAAATGTCATTGCATAAAGGAGTGCCACCTGGAACCGCCAACACCTTAAAAGGGCAAGAGTGATCCTCATGGTTAAGAAGACAAGAGAAGATCAAGTCAATGCCAGCCACGAGGAGCCACCTTCACCCCATCACCTCGTCAGGAGAGAAGTTGTTGAAGCTTCTTCAGGCTCAACCCAGATTGTTTCATCGAACAACTACAAGAGACGTAGCAACACCTGAGGAAAACTCAGAGGACTGCATGAGGCACAAGGCACGACTACTGAGTCCGAGAACCCCTAGGGTAGGATGAGTCGTGTACCACCTATGCGCAGTCGAGCCCGTATGATAGTTCGAATAGAACCATGATTGTGTGTTGCTTGTTTTTTGTTTGTGTTTGATATAGGTCGCACTTTTTTCCCTAGGGACAAGTATGCAACTATATCACCTTTCTTACCTTGCTTCTTCTGTTTGGCCCTTTTTGCACCTGTTTGTTTGCACTTGCACTATAGAACCCCCTTTAGGCATTCCCCTCCTCTATGCTACTTTTCCCTCTCATCTCTCTCCTCAACTGAAGATCGGCAAGACAAGGTACACCAAGGATTCTACTTCGACAACCAACTAGCACTAAAGACTTTTGCTGCCGCCTCTTCGACCAAGTACAGCCTCGTAAAGTTATATTTAACCCTCCAGACTAGAAACCCATTCCTAAAACCTTCGAGACTTCACAAGATAACCCATCTCGAATCCTTAACCATGTGCTTAACCCACAGGCTTGAAAAGAGAACCAGTTAAGCCTCCGTAACCTCGCTCCACATTGGGTTCACTGTGGAACTAGTGGACATAGGGAATGAGCACCTTATCATCCTAATATAGCACTAGAACTGATGATGCCATAGGAAAGACCAATTTGGGGATATAGGAACAGAGGACAAATGACTTGCTGAGTTCATATCAGTGACCTTGAGGAATTATTTGAGACTCTTAGGAGGATTATAAGGCTTTCATGTTGGTAGATGAACTTGGTGGGATCATGATTATAGAGTAGCATAGCTTTCATTACCCCTGAGTAAATTGGATTTAATAGGACAATTATGATCGCAAGCTGAAATTCTTGGAAGTATAAGGATTTGACTTAGCCAGGAGATATTGATATTAGATAGTTGATATTACGACTATGACTTAGGGGAAAGTGTGGGAATTCTCGTTGGGCACAAGATTTGGATTTAAATAGGTGATCCTAGTAAAGTATGGATGCAGAGTAATTTTACATGGTTTGGAGTAAATTGGATTTAGACTGATGATCTCGATCATGATACCATGATTCTTGGTGGATGATAAACTAGGAGATTGGACTAATTGTCGGAGTTTATTTAGGCATCTTTATGAGCTTGACCTTGGAGTATTACTAGATCATAATAATGGAAATTGGTGGAATGACTATAGTAAGGCAACCCTTTCAAGTATTGGGGATTATAAGGACTTTAGGAGATCATGTGGGACACCAGCATAGGCGTTGGATTTGTAGAATTAATGGATCATGTAGTGATTGATGGAAGTTAACGGGTTGTTGGAGTTAATTCATAGAAAAGGAAACAAGATTTTGGAGTGGCATATGACGTGTTTCCTTAGGATAGAGATGCACTATCTTGGACCTTGGGTCAATAGACTGAGCACTTGGATGGTGGATATTAAGTCCAAGCTTGTATGCTCTACCCATGGATTTTTAGGGGTAGCCACACACATGAGTTTGGGGATCGTAGACATATATGATTTTGTTAGACCTCCTCTCGAGAGTCATGAGGATATGAATCACATGAGTGATGATTGGAGTTGACCTATACAAGGTGATTCTTTTGGTAATATGATGTGAAGACTAGGTAGAACTATTGGCATCTCAGAAACTGTGCTTAAGGACAAGATGATAAACGTTCACCCGCACACTAGAATCCTTAAAACTCTTAAGCCCCCCCCCCAACCACAACATGGTCGGATCATGACCACGGGCTTGGGCTCTAGGACAAGAAGACCTTTGCCAATGCTCAATCGAGACCACCACCAATACCCCAGCCTACTTTGCGTACCCCATAGACTTCATGGAGTGCTTACACAAGATAGTTGTCATCATCATTTGGTGACCTACCCTGTCCACCCGAAGACGGAAGAAGAGCCGTTCAGCTAGTCCAGGAACATTTGAAGACCACCATGCCAAGGAGGAAGAACTACACCCACCACCATCTTTAAGAAGTATACCTCCGCATCAAAGACCAGGCATATCTGCAAACCACTTCTCTCGAAGGAACCAAGCATTTCCATGACAAGGAGACCCACACCAAGATTCATCGCCCCCTTCGAGATCACTCCAAGATGTAACAACCCCTCTGAGATCACTACGAGACGAAGAGAAGACAGTTACCAGCTGGAGTTGCCACCTGAGCTACCTGATGTGCACAATGCTTTCCATGCATCACAACCCCAGAAGTGTTTCCAACTTCCTAACTTGCCCGATCTCTACGAGGACATTGACCACCGAGCCATCGACCCCTAGTCCAACCTGACCTAACGCGAGAGACCCCTCAGCAACCAGGATCAACCGAGAGCATCATACTTGAAGCTACAACACCAGGTCCTTCAAGATTCAATGGAGCACCACTCAGAAGCAGAAGCAGTATGAGGACGTGAAGACTACCCCAAATCCAAGTTTCCATACTCCTTTCCGCGCCTAGTCTGGGAATCTCGGGGATGAGATTCTTGTAAGGGGGGTAGGTCTATCACACCCTAATTTTCATGCCACAACACTTAAGTCAATAAATCATGCTAAAATGTGGTTTGACAAAAACTTTTGAGTGTTTTGTCCTTGCTTTGATTGAATGTTTGTCTGTTGTTTGCAAGTGCTCTAAAAATCAAATAAATTCTCCAACCCTTATACTCCTTACCCTTGATCCAAAAACCTTGACCAATGATCATGCCATGTGTACAGGACATAAAAATAATTTCTTACAAAAATAATTTGGCCAAATAGTATTTTCTAAAATTAGTTTTTCAAAAACCCCTGAATTGAGGTTTGCACTGCAAGTATTTAATTAAGGGCAGCAAAAATCTTTCCAAAAATATATTTGACTCCTATTAGATATAGGGTACCCAGAAACCACAAAAATATAATTTTAAATGTTATTTTCCTATTTTATTTAAAAGCTTTTTCTTAAGGCCAGAAATGGTCTTTAATAGGGAAAAATTATTTTTATTGTTTCAAAAATATTTGACAAAAATCAGGGAAACTCAGTGGACATATACTGTCCATATATAAGAGTTTCAACACATGGTCATGTTCAAAATATTGGTCAAATCCCTCAAAAACCCTTTCTGGATATTTCAAGATTTTGAAATATTTACAAAGGAAATATTCTTAAAAATTCCAGGTAAATTCTATCATGTCACATATGACATATTAGGTGATCTTGCCAAGTCTCATGACTTGGAGAACAATATAACCTCATCAAATCCCCTCAAAACCATTTCTGTCCATTTTGAAGTTTGAGCAACTTTACATTGCCAAATATTTCCAAATGTTCCCAAACCTTGTGAACATGCTCAAATGGTCTAATTACTCATCTAGACCAAGTGGCACAAGTTGGAGAACAAGTTATATTTATCAAAGTGCCCCAAAACCCTCTCTGACCAGAATCAAATTTGAACAACTCTACATTACCAACTTTCTCTCCTTGATTCCAACTTTTGTGAGAATGATCACATGACCAAATGAGGCCACTACACCAAGTGGTGCATCAAGGAGAATTGATTTGCATGACTAAATCTTGGTAAAGCCATTTCTGCTAATTTCTAGGGTTCACAAAAGTTGCATTGGCAACTTTGCCCAAATGAACTCAAGATTGGTGGAAGACCCTAATTATATGTGCCATTTCACCCTGTGGAGTCTCATGACAAATGGGACTCATCTTCTTGCCCAAACCAGCATCAAACACCTTCTGCCACTTTACCAAAATCCCATTTATGGCCTCTTCCACTAATCTCCATGGCCTCTACTTTTTACCACAACCTCTCCTAGTCCCCCTCTAGTACCTGGACCCTTTCATGCCCAAGGAAACAATGATGGAGGGGGGACAACTCCATTTTTCTTCCCTGGACAGCAGTTTTCCCTCTCTCTCTCAACCCCACCTCTCCTCTACTGGTTCCTCAAGGCATCCAATGCCATTTCCACTTTGTTTACTCCCTCCCAGAGCCCCCAGATGCAAGTGGGTGCGTGAGGACACGAGAAAAAGCCGCGGGTGTCGGCCATTTGCGCGCTCTGGAGCACGTCAGCGTGCTCCCGACCGTTGACACGGCGCTCCCGACCGCCTCGAGCCTCCCCCTCGCGCCAGTCGAGGTGCCTCGACGTCCGCAACACGCCACGCCCCTGGCCCCCTCCTCCTTCTCCCTCATGTTGCCTCCATTCGCACGCGTGCCGGCCGCCCGAGAGCTCCAATGGACGAGCTCACACGTGCGACGCCCTGACACTTCCCCGCACCTCCTCTCCCTTCCTCTAGGCGTAGACCACCCCTACAAACACCCCGGACACGCCCACGTGAGCCCCCGTGGCTTGAAGCGACGGCAACAGTCTCACCGGCGCATGAGCTCACGGTGCACCTCGCCCCCTTCTACTAAAAGCCGTCCCAGGACCTCCTCTCCACTCCGTTTGCTCCCCCTCTCCCCTAGAGCCCCTCTAGACCAACCAACACCCCTCCTCGTGCCCTCCTTGCATCGCCATGGCCGGAGCAATGCTGCCGGCCTCCGCCTAAATTCGCGCCACTTAGTGCCCCTCCTCCCGACCTCTTTGTTCCAGAGCAACACCAGCACCACCGCCAACTCTCCCCGCACCTCATTCCTTCCTCCCCGTGCCTGCCTCACCGTGCCCAAATCTCACTGCCAGTCTCGTCCGCCGCGGCCAGCACCCTGCTCCACCCGGTGCTCCTGGGCGACCGTGCCACCCACGGCCGGATGCGTCTCGTCTCCCCGAGCACGCCGGTGGCCGGATCACCAGAAATGGTGGCCGGTAGCGCCGGCAGTCACCGTCGACGTCCCTCTACCTCGCCTCCTCTACTTCGGGCGGGAGGTTGAGGACGACGCCACGTCAGCTCGCAGGCCCCACCTGTCGGCGGCAGCGGTAACCGAGTCGACCCCGCAGGTCAGGTTAAGTGGAGGCGGGACCAGGGAACCCGCTTGCCCTGTAGGAAAGCGAACTACACCAGTACGCCTTCGACGTGGCCCCTGCGCGCGTGTGGCCGAGCTGCTGGGCCGGCCCAGTGCGCTGTGGTGCTAATCTACGCCCTGTCCATTGTTTAGGTAAAGCCCAAATGCTTTTCTTTTTCTTTTCCAGTGAGTTTCTAAAATCCATAAACAATTCAAATGGACTCCAAATTTGATGATTCAAATTTCTAGTGACTCTATAAATCATGATCTATCTGGTGATGCAACATGCACATTTTTCCAGAGACCTTTTCTTCACAAATATTTATCAAATCCTACTTTTCCTATTTCTGTGATGAACTTTAGAAAATCACAGAGAGCCCATTTTTATTCAAATGCCATGATTCAAATCCCTAGATGCATCTAAGTTCATAACGTAGTTTATGAACATTTTTCTTAATACTTTCTGTACCCCACAAAATAATGAGCCATTTCTTCATATTTGTCAACTTTGCAAATTCATAAGAAATTCATTTGAACTCCAAATCTAGTGAAACTAATTCCTAGATGCTTCTAAAATCATCCTTTGTTAAATGGGTGCCTTTGCTCATTTTTCTAAAATATATTTCTGTACACTTCTTACAAATCCATAAACCCCTTGATTCCATCATATTGAAATGTTCAGAGATGACCATTGATCAAATCCCAATGAAACCACTTTGGTCATCCCTCATATGACCAGAGGTATCCTAGAAATGTCCAACTCATATTTTTAGAGCACTTTTATTTCCTGCCTTGTTGTGTTGCTTATTATGGTTGCTTTCAACGATAGTTGACGAAGTAGACGGAATGCTCGGAGTTGGGCCAGAGACATTTGAAGACCTCGAAGACTTTGTTACAACAGGCAAGCAGCCCTTTGACCATGTCCATGAAACCCTTTTTATGCATGACATATAACTCTTTATTATTGTTGCATCGGAATCATGATGAGATAGTAGACCATGTTGGTTGGTTGCCTCTGTTACTTCCTCATTGATACTTGCATTGTGCATGACCCTACCTTCTTATGAGGGTTATGCCGGTGGGAGTAGATAGGATGCTAAAGTAGTTGCTACGCAAAGTGGGTCGGGGTTATGCATGGAAAGAAACCAAGTGTGGTTTGACATACTTGCAAATAGCCCAGTGGGTGCCACTAATGCCCGTGGGAGATGATGATGAACTAGGTCACTACTTGGTGGAGAAGTAGTGTACCGAGGCTTGATAAAAGTGTTGTTTACAGAAACGGATTAGATTTAAGATTTGATGACTGTCCCAACCTTACATGCGCAACCACTCTACCCTTATATGGGAAAGGGCATTATTCATTACCTAGACCGATACTAGCTTGGAGCCCGCATTACTAGTGACGGAGAGTTGTTGGTGCGCTCTCTCGGGACAGGGTCGTGCCAGGTAGGGCGGCCATGACCATTTTTATGGGGCACCGGACACACCGTTGGTACCCCGTGCCAGTGGTATGTGATAAATATGGGAGCAAGGCTCCACGAAAATTTTATGTGAAATGTTGGGCATGGGGGTTACTGCCAATCGAGTGGACTCCATGTTAGTGTCGTCTAGGTGATCGGGTGCTTACCCCGGGTACTTGAGGTACCGCGGGTCATGGCTGACACGGAAGTTCCCCGGATCTTGTGGGTACAGTGTACAACCTCTGCAGAGTGTAAAACTATTCGAATAGCCGTGTCCATAGTCAAAGACAGTTGGGCGGTGCTGCTTAGACTATGTCCATATGTTTCTGACAAACAACACCGTTTGGTGATATTGATGATGTGACTCGTGAGGAAGTCACGATGAGCTTGAGCATGAGTTGTTCATAACTCTTTCTCGATGTTGATGCCTGTAACCTCCTGATGCTTGTTGCAGACGCATTCCTGTCCTTGATAAATGTCGATCATACATACATGAGAAAAACTAGCTTTCCGCAACAATGCCAATTAAGCAGTAGAGCTTTGCATAATTATTTTGTTATCACTCTTGGGTTGCTTGCGAGTACATTCAAAGTACTCATTGGCATGCCACTGGTTATTTTATTGGCCAGGCTTGAAAGAACAGGATATGATGAGAAATTCTTCGATGACAAACATGCGAGCTAGGACATTTCCCAGTCAGAATGCATGTAGGATTAAGGCAGATGGCATGGGTCCAAGTTATCGACGAAGATTTCCGCTGCAATGTTATACTCAAGACTTGACCATAATGGTCCTACTTGTGTAAGACGGTATGTATGGATGTAAGACTCTTGTTATTGAGCTTCTGTGTGTTCAGTGAGCATTGATCTCTGGGATCATTGTACACGTGCAATCGGTGATCACGACTTATGAGTCGGGGTCCCCACACTCGTGTGCCTTGAGATGTGCAGAATGCTCTGAATTCCTCCTAATCGAAGTTTTATCCATTGTTAGTGATGATGCTGTGCGGGACTCCATATCTGAATATTAGTTCTCTGATGAAGCTGACAGCAGTACCGGCGTCAAGGTTCTTGATGAGTTTAGCCTCAATCCACTTGGTGAACTTGTCGACTGCCACCAGTACATGCGTGAAACCGCTTCGACCTGTCCGCAAGGGGCCCACCATATGCAACCCCCATACTACGAAGGGCCAGATGAGTGGTATGGTCTTCGGAGCTGACACAGGCTTGTGTGACATGTTGGAGTAAGACTGACATCCCTCGCACTTGTCCACTATCTCTTTTGCCATCTCATTCGCCCTTGGCCAGTAAAATATGGCTCGGTATGCTTTGGCCACGATGGTCCGAGAGGACGCATGATGGCCACAGGTCCCCGAGTGGATATCATCAAGGATTATTCGACCTTCTTCTGGCGTTATGCACTTCTGACCAACTCCAGTCGCGCTCTCTCTGTATAGTTGCCCCTTGATCACAGTAAAGGCTTTGGATCGGCGGACGATCCGTCGAGCCTCTTCTTTGTCCTCTGGGAGCTCTTTTCTTAGGATATACGCGATATATGGAACTATCCAATCGGGAGTGATCACTAAAGCCTCCATGACCAAGTCGACCACCGCTGGAACTTCAACCTCAGTCGGATCTATGGCACTCTTGGGCTACGGAGCTTCTTCAGTAAAAGGATCTTCTTTGACTGATGGAGTATGGATATGCTCCAAGAACACACCACTGGGAATGGCTTCTCTCTTGGAACCTATCTTTGCCAAATCATCAGCCGCTTGATTTTTCAGTCGGGGTATATGATGGAGCTCTAACCCCTCAAACTTCTTCTCAAGCTTCCTCACTGCATTACAGTATCCAGTCATGGCTGGGCTTCTAACGTCCCACTCCTTCATCACTTGGTTGACCACCAAATCTGAGTCGCCATAAACCATAAGGCGGCAGACGCCGAGTGAAATGGCCATGCGCAACCCATACAAAAGGGCCTCGTATTCTGCCTCATTGTTGGAGGAATCAAAGTGAATTTGGAGCACATATCTGAGCTTATCTCCTCTGGGGGAAACCAGGACAACCCCAGCACCGGAACCATTCAACATCTTAGAGCCATCAAAGAACATGGTCCAATGCTCCGAGTGAACTTGAGTCGGCTGTTGCTGTTCAATCCACTCGGCAAGGAAATCTGCTATTGCTTGGAACTTAATGGCTTTCTTTGCCTCAAACTTGATATCAAGGGGAAGGAGTTCAATTGCCCATTTCGCCACTCGACCAGTTGCGTCTCTGTTGTGCAGAATCTTTGAAAGTGGAGCGTCGCTGACGACTGTAATGGAATGATCAGAGAAATAATGAGGAACCTTCTTCGTGGTCATGTAGATCCCATACACAAGCTTCTGATAATGAGGATATCTTTGCTTTGATGGAGTCGGAACTTCAGAGAGATAATACACTGGGCGCTGAACTTTGAAGGTTTTCCCTTCTTCTTCCCGCTCGACCGTAAGTACTGTACTGACGACTTGTCCTGTGGCTGCAATATAAAGCAACAGAGGCTCTTTGCTGATTGGAGCAGCCAGCACCGGCCGGGTGGAGAGTAGAGCTTTTAGCTCTGCAAACGCTGCATCAGCTTCTGGAGTCCACTCGAACTTGTCTGCCTTCTTCATCAGTCGGTAAAGAGGAAATGCCTTTTCACCGAGGCGAGAGATGAATCGACTTAACGCGGCCAAGCATCCAGTAAGTTTTTGGACGTCGTGCACTCGCACAAGGCGTTTCATTCGGAGTATAGTGCCAACTTTTTCTGGGTTAGCGTCGATTCCTCGTTTGGAAACGAGAAAACCGAGTAACTTTCCACCTGGAACTCCAAATGTGCACTTTGATGGATTGAGCTTGATATCATACCTCCTGAGATTGGCAAATGTTTCACCGAGGTCAGTCAATAGGTCGGAACCCTTTTGTGACTTGACCACAATATCATCCATGTACGCTTCAACGTTCCGACTGATTTGAGTGAGTAAACACTTCTGAATCATCCTCATGAACGTGGCTCTGGCGTTCTTGAGGCCGAATGGCATGGTGATATAGCAGAAGCACCCGAATGGAGTGATGAAAGCTGTTTTTATCTCATCAGGTCCGTACAGACGGATCTGATGGTACCCGGAATAGGCGTCTAGAAAAGACAATCTCTCGCATCCTGCAGTTGAGTCAACAATTTGATCAATGCGAGGGAGAGGAAAATGATCTTTCGGGCAGGCCCGACTGATGTGTTTGAAGTCGATGCACATGCGGAGTGACTTGTCCTTCTTGGGAACCATGACGACATTGGCGAGCCACTCGGAGTGGTATATCTCTCGGATAAATCCTGCCGCCAATAGTCGAGCCACTTCCTCACCAATGGCTTTTCTCTTCTAGACGGCGGACCGCCGAAGATGTTCTTTGACCGGTTTTGCGGCTGAGTCGACTCGAAGGCGATGCTCAGCCAGTCCCCTGGGAACACCCGGCATGTCAGCTAGCTTCCATGCAAAGATATCCCAGTTCTCACGGAGGAACTGGATGAGCGCTTCTTCCTATTTAGGGTCGAGTGTTGTGGAAATATGGGTCGGAGCTGCATTGGGGTCGGTCGGGTGAATGTGAACGGGCTTTGTCTCACCGGACGACTGAAACGCTGACTCTGTGGCAGGCTTCTTAGCCCGCAGTAAATCACTCGGATCCGCATTTTGCTTGTATCCCTCTAGCTCGACCGCTGTCGCCTGGGAATCGGCAATTTTCGAGCCTTTTTGGAAACACTCTTCTGCTTTTTTCCGATCACCAGTGATAGTGATCACGCCTTTGGGGCCGGGCATCTTCGGCTTGAGGTACACATAACATGGTCGAGCCATGAACCGTGCGTAAGCTGGTCTCCCCAAAATAGCGTGGTAAGCGCTCTGAAAGTATACAACTTCAAATGTCAGCTTCTCTTTGCGGAAATGCTTCGAGTCACCGAACACCACATCCAGAGCTATCTGACCGAGTGACTCAGCTTTGTTTCCAGGTATAACTCCATGAAAACTCATGTTGCTGGTGCTCAGTCGGGACATCGGAATGCCCATCCCTTTCAGCATGTCCGCACACAATAAGTTCAATCCACTACCACCATCTATTAGCACCTTCGTCGGTCGAGTGCCTTCGATGACCGGGTCGACCACCAAAGCTTGCCTCCTAGGGGTGGCTATATGAGTCGGGTGATCGGACTGATCGAATGTAATGGGAGTTTGGGACCATCTCAAATACCTGGGCGTCGCCGGGGCGACCATGTTCACCTCACGGTTGATAACCTTCAGTCGGCTCTTGCTTTCCACATTCGCAAAGATCATCAGGGTGGAGTTAACATGAGGATATCCTCCCTCACTGTCCTCCTTGTCTTCGGCTTTGTCCGACTCCTTTTCCTTGTCCTTGGGATGTTTACCTTGGAACTGCTGGATCAGGAGCCTGCACTGCCGAGTGGTATGCTTCGGAATAATGAAATTACCCTCTTCGTCTTTCTTCGTGTGAATGTGACACGGCAGATCCATCACGTCATTTCCTTCTTTATCCTTCACCTTCTTGGGGTTCCAGGATCCTTTGGGTTTTCCTTTGAACTTGCCCTGAGTCACGGCCAGAGCCTCTCCAGGAGCCGCTGGTTCGGCTTTCCGTTTCTGCTTCCGACTAGAGTTTCCTTTCTCCGACTGACTCGGCTTGTACTTGCCGCTCCGGAGTCGGTCCTCTTCTTCGCCGTTAGCGTACTTGGTAGCAATTTCCATCATCCGACTCAGGGTCATATCTCCGGTCCGACCAAACTTCAAACTTAATTCTCTGTTCTTAACACCATCCTTGAAGGCGCAGACTGCCTGATGATCAGACACATTCTCCACGGTATGATGCAAAGTGATCCATCTCTGAATATACTCTCTTAAGGTCTCATTCGACTTCTGCACACAAACTTGCAGCTCTGTCAAACCAGCTGGTCGCTTGCAAGTTCCCTCAAATGTTCTGACGAACACTCGGGAAAGATCTTCCCAAGTGTAAATGCTGCTAGGAGTTAACTGATTCAACCATGCCTTGGCCGAACCTTCCAACATGAGTGGTAAATGCTTCATAGCCACTTCATCATTTCCGCCACCAATCTGCACCGCCACTCGGTAGTCTTCAAGCCAAGTTTCAGGCTTAGACTCACCGGTGAACTTGCTGACTCCAGTCGCCAACCTGAAGTTGGGGGAATCACCGCGGCTCTGATAGCCCTGCTGAAACATTCCGGACCAGAAACATGCACTCGACTGCTAGTGGGCGCATCTCTGTCGTGGCCACTTCGATGAGCCCTGTTCCGATCGACCAAGCCTTGCACGATGATGGATCGCGCGTCAAAGCCTGGTTCCTTGGGGTCGACCGGAGCTCTTCGCCCCACACTGAGTTGACGCCTGTCATCCTGCTGCCGAGGAGCATAAGACCCATCCCTCAGGGGAGGAGTGGGCACTCGACGCCTATCATCACGATCGTATCGGTCACCATATTGGTCCCGCCGATTTTCACGTCCTTCACGCGGCGGAGGCGATCTGGGGCTGTGAGCCGACTGAGCCGTATTCGCAGCGACGAATCGACTGAATTCTGATCTCCTGCTGCCCGGAGCAAATCTCTGATCTGCATCAAGCCTCTGCCAGCCTCCGACTGAGAGGGCTAAATTGAATCTGCTATACGCGTTGCAGCTGCTAAATTCTGAATCGGGGTTCGATATACTTGAGTCGGCGGGAAGAGTTGACGCCGATTGGAGTCGGGCACTCGTTGCCGTGCGTGCTCGTCGAGTGCTCGCTGGAGGTTCTCCAGACGAGTGCATTCAGCCAAGTTGGCCAAACATGCCTCCTCCAAGGCGCGAGCTTCGGGGGTTTCTCCCGTGATGGGAGTATGTAGGGCATCCATGTTCCTGCGGCGAAGTTCTTCCCTTTGCAGGGAATTAAGTGGCTCGGGTTGGTACTCCTCGTGGACTTGAGAGGGGTCGCCTCCACCGTTCGCTCCGTTGTCGTGTGGGAAGCCGGGAGGGCTACGAGGTCCGTTGACCATCAAGACTTCCGCCGCTGGATCACTGCTATCACAGTCAGATGCAGTCTCTACGGAGCCAGTCGACAGATCGAACAGGCCGTAGAGGGACTCATCGGGCTCGATTGCCGCAACTTGGGTGGTGGCCGTCTGGCGAGCCACCGCGTGCCTCACCCACCGCTGGAGCCTCGACCGACCAGAGCGCTTGCGCTGGCGGGAGACAGGGAGGGTGGACGATAGGGGAGTCGACCGATATGGAGTCGACGGTTGCCGCAGCAGAACGCCGCGGACACATGCGCGAAAAAGCGTCGCACCGCGGACGGGGAGCGCGTCGATGTCGAGTGGATCCTCCTGGAGCCAAGCGGAGTCGTCGGCAATGAAGGTGAGCGTGCCGAGACGGATCTCATGGCCCTCGACCAAAACTCCACCAGAAATCATGATGAAAACAATCGGAACAATTGCAACTTCTCCAAAAATCGCTAAGACACCGTCCCCACGGTCGGCGCCAACTATTTTGGTTCTAAGTCTGGTAGTAGAATGGGGGTAGGTATGGAGAGGCAAGATCCTGGCTATGGAGCAGTTGTAAACACAAGGGATGTACGAGTTCAGGCCCTTCTCGGAGGAAGTAACAGCCCTACGTCTCGGAGCCCGGAGGCGGTCAACTGGATTATGGGTGTATGGATTACAGGGGTGCGAACCCTTTACACTGAGGAGGGGGTGGCTTATATAGTGTCTGCCAGACCCCACCGGCCCTCAGTAATGCAGGGTTTAAAGTACATTAAGGCTAGGCGTTACTGGTAACGCCTTACATAAAGTGTCCTAAATGCCATAAAGACTACTTAATTACAGACCGTTTGGATGCAGAGTGGCTCTTGATCTCCTGGTGGTCGAGTGAGTCTTCATGGTCGAGTCCTTCGAGTCCGTCGAGTGAAGTCCCTCTTGGTCGACTGGAAGGCAGTTTCCTCTGAGGGTGTCCTTGGGAAGGGTACTTAGGTCAGGTCTATGACCCTACCCTAGGTACATGACTTCATCAGGGTCTATCCCCCCATGTGTTCGGCAACCGAGGTTTTACCGTCCGGCACCGCCGGGATGGCCTCCTGATCCTCCCCCCAGCTTGGGATCTTTCGAGACAACACCTCAGTGTTGCCCGCGGCCTTGGTGGAGGAGGCCGTCAGAAGGGACTCGCGGTTCATTGCTGACGGGTCCAGCGATCCCTCCGAAGAGGAGGATAGCACGATGTTGGACTGGGTCGGGCTGCAAGTGCATGATCCAGCACATTAAAGACAATGAAGTAAAAATGTTAGATATATTACTCTGTTCGGACACTTACGAGTTGGCTAGGGGCTTGACCCTGGGCTCCCACTCCCCGCCGCTGTTGGTGGCCGCTGCGGAGTTGTCCGGAAGGGAAGTTTTCCCCTTCTTGGACGCCTCGGCCTCCCCATGTGTGGATCCCTTCCTCTTCTTTCTCCCCCCAGCAGGGGGGTGGATCTTTTCTTCCTCCTCCTCTTCCTCGCCGTCTTCGATGGAGGAGTGTGTCTCGGTGTCTTCCGACGTCATGCCCGAAGTGCCCTTGCGACGGAAACCACTTCTGGTCCCGGGGGCCTTTTTCTTGGCCTTCTTATCCGACACCTCATAAGTTGCTGAAAACCGCATCTTCATCCGAAGAGGCGTTTCTGGATCTTCGGGCAGCGGAGTCGGACAGTTAATCTGCCCCACTATCTCTACCCAGGCCTGAAAAATTGGTAGGGAGGCTTAGATTCCTCCGTCAGATATGCTAGTAAAGGATATACCTTGAAAACACGAAAGAACTTACCGGATTAGCCCGGCATTTTGAGTTGAGCCCACGATCCTCGGTCGTGGGCAGTGGTACCTCGTCGGCCTTGAAGAGCATCTTCCAGATGTCTTCATGCATCATGCCGAAGAGATCCAGCAGCGTCTGGTGCTTGGTCGGGTCAAACTCCCACAAATTACAGGTCCGGCGCTGGCATGGAAGGATCCGGCGGAACAGCATGACCTGGATCACATTGACAAGCTTGATTTTCTTGCTTATCATGTTCTTGACACACGTCTGTAGCCCTATCAGCTCGTCCGAAGAGCCCCATGCCAGGCCCTTCTCTTGCCATGAGGTGAGCTGCATTGGCACTCTGGATCAGAATTCGGGGGCCGCCGCCCAGTTGGTGCCGCGCGGCTCGGTGATGTAGAACCACCCCGATTGCCACCCCTTCACGGTCTCCAGAAAGGAGCCTTCGGGCCAGACGACGGCCCACCATGGCACCTCCGCACTCCGCTTGTTGGCAGCTCACCACCTTTGGCTTCACATTGAAAGTCTTCAGCCATAGGCCAAAGTGAGGTGGGATGCGGAGGAAGGCCTCGCACACGACAATAAATGAAGAGATGTTGAGGATGGAGTTGGGAGACAAGCCATGGAAGTCTAGCCCGTAGTAAAACATCAGTCCATGGACGAACGGGTGTAGGGGGAATCCTAGCCCGCGGACGAAGTGAGTGAGAAACACCACACTTTCCTGGGGCTCCGGGGTAGGGACGATCTGTCCATTGGCTGGAAGTCGATGAGCGATGTCCTTGCTCAGATACCCCGCCTATCGGAGCTCCTTGATGTCCTTCTTCTTGACAGAAGAGGCCATCCACTTGCCTCCAGCTCCGGATCCAGACATGATTGGAGTGCTTTTTTTGGGCGGAGAAAGTTATAGCTTGGGCGCTGGAGCTCGAGAAGGATGGGCAGAGGAAGGAGAAGGCGTGGGTGAACGACGATGAATCCTTATCCCTTTATAAAGGCAGTGAAAGTTATGCGCCTCCCTGCTCACCTTAAAATCCGCCTATTCCCCAAGCACCATGCAGATGACACGGTTGGGTTACCCATGCCCGTATTGATGAGAATCCCGTGATAAGGGGACACGATCTCTGCTTCGACAAGACGTGCCAGTGAAACCGCAGCTCAAAATACAGCGGTAGGCTAAAAAACGGTTCGAATAATGGCCGGGCGATGGCGTGATGTCACGCTACAAAAATTTGTCAACGGATTAGACTCGTGAAATATTATACTCTCTATGGTTGTGTGTGGTACTTGTTTTGCAGAGCCGAACACGTTTCCTGTGTTCGGAAGACTATGTTGAAGTATTCGGAGAAGGAACCCGCCTTGCAATGCCAAAGACAATTTGTACGTTGGACTCATCGTCATTGAAGCCTGGTTCAGGGGCTACTGAGGGAGTCCTGGACTAAGGGGTCCTCAGATAGCCGGACTATATACATTGGCCGGACTGTTGGGCTATGAAGGTACAAGATAGAAGACTTCGTCCCATGTCCGGATCGGACTCTCCTTAGCGTGGAAGGCAAGCTTGGCGATTCGAATATGTAGATTCCTTTCTCTGTGACCGACTTTGTACAACCCTAGCCCCTCCCGATGTCTATATAAACCGGAGGGTTTAGACTTCTAGGGTTAGAGTAACAATCATAATCTCATAGGCTAGACTTCTAGGGTTTAGCCATTACGATCTTGTGGTAGATCAACTCTTGTAATACTCATATTCATCAAGATCAATCAAGCAGGAAGTAGGGCATTACCTCCATAGAGAGGGCCCGAACCTGGGTAAACATTGTGTCCCCCGCCTCCTGTTACCATTAGCCTTAGACACACAGTTTGGGACCCCTACCCGAGATCCGCCGGTTTTAACACCGACACCCGTGTCGATTCTAACCGGGACCCCTACAAGTGAACGGTACTACTGTTTGGATTATGCCCTTCTGGCAACCCTATTGCTTTGAATTTAATGGTCGATAGTTTCATTCTAAGTCTATTGCTTATTGAATCATCATTCAAACATTGATAGTGCTACCTAGTCCAGATTTCCGGGTGCACGCTTCTATCTGTTAAATTGTGTATGTTTTCCTCGAGCATACATCGTGACTAATGTTATCTCCTTGTTCACCTAATTGTGGAAATCCATCTTTTTGGAGATCTCAATGAATTGTCGCTGAGTCAATCACCCACCCCCTCACCTCTCCTTGACTTAATGATGAACTCTTGTTTCAGAACTCGCTTCCATAGTACAATTCCCGAGAATCTTACATTGTCACCCCGACAATTTGTGTTGCACCTTTCTTCTCAGGCATCCTGAGTCTGAGGTATACTGACACCAATCAGATCTGAATCCCGGTCAGATATAAGAGAGAATTTCTTATTTGGCCCTTTCTTAAATTTTGGTTCCCTTTTTGGCCCTGAAAATTTATTTTTTTCTGTCTTTGACACCATAACTTTATTTTCTTCCTTCCACGACACTTCCGTCATTCTTTGCCATTAACGCCGTCAACTATGACAGGAAAGGTCGTATTTACCCCTGGTTTATAGCATGCTAAAAAAAGAAGAAAAACGAACCCTCCCTTCTGCCCCCGATTCCCCCATCTCCCCCCGATTCCCCTTCTCCTCCCGAGACCTAAACCTAGCGCGGCACCCAGCGGCGGCGCGGGCGAGGCACCCAGCGGCAGCGCATGGAGGTGGGTGAGGTGGACGAGGGCCATGGGCGAGGCGGCCATGGTGGGGAGGCGGGGGGCGGCCAACCCGTGGAGGACGGGCGAGGTGGCCATAGTGGGGAGGCGGGGGGCGGCCAACCTGTTGACAACAGGCAAAGCGGCCATGGTGGGGAGGCGGAGGGCGGCCATGGTGGGGAGGCTGGATGTGCGGCGGTCTCTGCCTTGCGTGGTAAAGGCGCAGCACCGGAGCAAGGCCAAGTATCACCGAAGGATGCGGCTACATCGGCTTCTCTAGATGGGTGAGTGATCTGTTCTTTAAATTTTACAGATTACTTAGAGATGGCCTTGAAGATTACTTAGAGATGGATCCCAAATGCAACATATTTGCTGCACCTCTCTTCTAGATTTGTCGAAATGCAACAGATTACTTGGATATTTGCTGCAAAATCTGAATTTAGAGATGGATCCCAAATGCAACTCATGATTAAGTTTATTTGGTTTTTATAGGATGGATCAAAATTCAACTTATGTGCTGAAAATCAGTTTGATTGGCAACCCAAAAAAGGCTAGAAAGGATATCAAATGCTTCTGTTTTGATAAGGTTATTGATTCCGACTTAACAAATTATAAGGACTTGGTTGAATCAATCGTAGAGTAGTACTCGCCTCATTATTTGGAAGTTGCACATGTTCAGTACTATGATGATTTTCTTAAAATCTAGCCTGAAGTAACATCTGACCAAGAATTGATGTCGATGTTTGAGAAACACTCTAAGACAAAGGTTGTGCACATGTTTGTTGCATATTGTGATCCATCGGAACCATATGAGCCTATAACGGAATGGCATAGTGATGTGCATAGCCAATCTAACAACATAGAACAAGATGATGATGATTATCTTCGCAACCCAGTACCTGAGAATGATCATGTTGGTGTTGATGAGGAAAATATTTATTTAGAGGATGAACCTGTACCTCTTATCATGGTTCCTTGTTCCAATAAAGAAAAGGACAAAGACTATGTTCCTGATCATGAGAGCGAGGCTGAGAGCGAGGTTGAGAGCGAGGATGAGAGCGAGGATGAGAGCATGTCAGAGGTTGAAGTAGAGGAAGATGAGGAATATCACGAGGCAGATCATGCACCACACATTGAATATAATAAATTAGATCCTCCAATGAACGAAGGAAGAAAATATCCCAATATGGCAGAGTTTAAATTGGCGCTTTCTCAGCATGCAATCAAACATGAATTTGAGTTCGACACCGAAAAGAGTGCACCACATAGGTTCAGAGCTTATTGTTCAAGAAGGGATGAAGATAAGTGTCCATGGAGAATATATGCTTCTACAATGGAAGATGAGTGCACAGTAATGGTAATTTTCTAACTTTACTCATGTGTGCTTAATTTGTGGTCATGGTCTTTACTCTAGTACTACTTTTCTATGTTCATCTTTTGTAGGTGAAGAACCCTTGTGGTCATGATTGCTCTAGTACAAAAAGAAAAAAGAAGTTGAAGAATGCAAACAAGCGGTGGATATGTGAGCATGTGAAGGACTGGCTAATTGAGGATGCAACTCTAGGACCAAAGGCATTGCGAAAGAAGCTTAAAGAGCATCATGGAATCGACATCAACTCTAAGAGAGTCTATATGGGTAAGTTGCTAGCCTTGAAGGAACTATATGGTGATTGGGATACAAGCTTTGATAATCTGTATAGTTTCAAGGCGCAAATTGAAAGTTGCTGCCCCGGTAGCATAGTGATCATTGATCATCACACAATAAAAGATAAAATCAGATTTAAAAGAATTTTTGTTGCTTTGAAGCCTTGCATCGATGGGTTCCTTAATGGCTGCAGGCCATACTTGGCAGTAGATAGCACCTCCTTGACAGGCAGGTTCAAGGGGCAGCTGGCTAGTGCTACCGCCGTTGATGGCCATAGTTGGATGTATGCAGTTTGTATGGGTGTTTTCGGTTCTGAAACTAATGAGAATTGGATCTGGTTCATGCAAATGGTTAGACAAGCCATAGGATCCCCAAGGGGTTTAACCATATGCATCGACACTGGGCAACCAGTGATGACAGGTGTAAAAGAAGTGTTCCCAGAGGCTGAACATAGGGAATGTATGTTTCACTTGGTGTCCAACTTCAAGAAGAAGTTTCATGGAAAGGTGTTTGATGACCACCTTTGGGCTGCTGCTTACTCATGGAACCCATATATATTTGAAAAAAATTGGGCTGCAATGGACCTAGCAAAGCCAACGGCAACTGCATATCTTAGGAGGTGGCACACTAGGTTGTGGTCTAGGAGTCAGTTCTCAACAATTTGCAAGGTGGATTATGTTACAAACAACTTGGCTGAGTGCTTCAATAATTGGATTAAGCATCACAAGTCCTTGAACTTGGACGACTTCTTTGATAAGGTTAGGCAGATGATTATGATCATGTGGAACCGAAGGAGGAAAGTAGCAAGGAAGTTGGTTGGGTTGATTCTTCCCCACATAATTAAGAAGTTGAATGCAAAGACTAGAGAATTAAACTTGGAGGTGGTATAAAGCTCAGAAGAAGTCGCTGAAGTGACAGCATTGGGAGGCAGCGGCTTTAGGTTTGTGGTCAACTTGCTTGACAGGACATGTTCTTGTAGACAATGGCAAGTTTCTGGCCTTCCTTGCAAGCATGGTCTAGCATTTATCACATCTCTTATCAATGAACACATACAGAATTATGTGGACTTGTATTACTCCATTACAAATTTAGAGTAGCCTATGACCAACTAATTCCTGCCATGGTTGACAAGAACCAATGGCCTAAATCTGACCATGGATTCTTCATGTTTCCACCACTACTAAAATCCACGGCGGGTAGGCATAAAACTGAGAGGTATAAAGGCTGCAGTGAGAAGAAAAGAAAAAGCGGCCAACACTTATGCCCTATTTGTAAGGACTATGGGCATCATTGGCATAAATGCAAGAAGGGTAACCCAGATGACATTGCTGCTATTTTAGCTGTGAGGTAATAAATTTAATTGTGTAACTTGCTTCGCTTGCATTTTTTTGTAAGCAGCCATACATGTTAACTACTTTTTTGTTGCTCATGTAGAGGACGACCAAAGAAGAGGGCAAAGACCACCAAAGCATCAATTGTGCCTTGCGAGGATGATGCTCCAGCAGCCTCAATGTGCTTTCCGCCAAGGTTAGCCACTTTACACTCATGCTCATAATTATATGAAATATGTGTTCAAATTCTAAGTAACTTCTCACCATAGCCAAAGCTTGGAACCTACAACTACGAAAAAGAGAAAACATGATAACTCAATTACTGGAGCATCAAAAAGGTAAGAACTAGTTCTGAATTTTGTAGTAGATTAGATGAAAGCTTGGTTTTGTATTCTAATTGCATTTTTCTCACTATAGCCAAATGTTGGAGAAAACAACTAAGGAAAAAGGGAAAGGGAGTAAATCTGGATCCGGAGTAGCAAAAAGGTAACTTATGGTTGTTTCCGAATTTTATGTTATCTTATGCATTGTTCTATTGTTAACCTGGGCTACTATATGTGATGTGTGATGTGCTGCCATGAATGTGTATGTGTAGATCAAGAACTCAGCCCATTTGTGTGGCCAACAAGAAAGCATCTGTTGCTTTGAAATTACATGCCAAAAGAAAAAGCAAAGAGGTTGCTGATAAGTTGCCACACCTTCCCATGGTGCCACATGACAGCCCTACAATGGGCACACGAAGCAAAAAAATGAATCCTGCCAGCCCTGCAATGAGCACACGAAGCAAAAGGAGACTTTGCTTGTGATTCTCATTGGATCCCTTTCTATATCATGATTCATTTTGGAAACTTTTGAGCTGTCTATGTAATCTATATGTGAACCTGGGCTTTTGTACGTGCTATATGTGACCTTCATGTGTTGTATTTGACATGATGTGAACCTGGACTATTATATGTGAACCTGAATGTGTGTAGAGGACTAAATATGTGGAGTGTTTGCGTATATGTGAACCTGGACCAAGTTTCTATGAACTTTTAGTTTGCATACATGTGAATCTACTCCAAGTATATTATAATTTGTGCATATATGAATTGTACAGGGGATATATCATCAAAATACAAGGGAGGTTCTGTCCAATTATCCAATTAAAATTAAAGATGTGCTAAATAGCAGATTTGGTTTCATTTGGTAATGTATTCAAGACAAACAGATCACATCACCATTGCTTTTGACTTCCAGTTCACAATTTTGGTCACAAACTACACCAAGGGTAAAAAGGACTTTTCATGTCAGATTTAACGGTGTTAGTTGCCAAAACTGACGGAAATGTCATATAGGGAACAAACTAAAATTTGAGTGCCAGAACAGGAAGAATTTTTTTACTAGGGCCAAAAAGGGAACCAAAATTTAAGAAAGGGCCAAATAAGGAATTCTCTCCAGATATAATGGTTGGAACATATTTTCAAGAGTTATAACATTGGTTCTTATATGACACGGTAAGGTGATGTCATGCCTAGCACACCTAGCCAGTGGACCTATTGTTATAGTTTCCTTTTTCACAAGGTTAGCCGTTCTTCCATGAGGAAATTGTAAGACTTATTCTACAAGTTGTTCCTGGTGGATCTTTCATGTATCCAAAGTCCGACCTTGCTTGAAGACCATATCAATGCTATCTCGAAGAATGTCTGTGGTACTCCGCTCTTCAATAAGAACATTTGAAGCACAATGCTAAAATTTTGTCATCAATTATCCAAACACCTTCGTATGGGTAATGTCATGAAATTCCTCTCCCATTACCTAAATACTTTTCTACGTTATGTCCTGTTATGGATATCATGCTCTGCTTGTCCTTGGGAAGGGTATACCCCTGAAATATGTGTTTAAAAACATTTTCCTTTCCGTTGTTTTTGTTTAACCTTTCTTGTAATCTGAATTAGCTGAGAAGTGATAATTCCCTACTTAGGTAAGCACCTCGTTATACCACCCTGTTAGTAAGACCCTATTGCTTTTGTTGATGACATTTCGGTAACCACCGATGGATGAGAACTTTGCCTATTGGTCCGCCTCATTCAACGAGCAAGAAAATGGTTCTCTTCGTCCCTCGCCCTTTGTACTAATGTTGTTGCCGACATAACTGATAGACTATCCTCTGACATACCTTGCTTACATGATCATGCAAGATATCATCGCCCTTCCTACTTTTAACCCACATGGTGGGCCCATAACCCACAGTTCCACAGGATCGAAACCTGACTCTCTTGTACACCCTGTTGTCAAAGTTATTCCTCGCACTTGACTTCTTATGTAACTCATGGGCCACCTGTCAAGTGTTCTATTCTGGTATCAGACGCAATACTTATTCTCGTTGCTCTGAACCCCTTTCACCTTC
This sequence comes from Triticum aestivum, assembly GCF_018294505.1. Classification (NCBI taxonomy): domain Eukaryota; kingdom Viridiplantae; phylum Streptophyta; class Magnoliopsida; order Poales; family Poaceae; genus Triticum; species Triticum aestivum. Next base: position 239,477,242 of record NC_057801.1, read on the forward strand.
TGATTAGGTTTCGAACGCTTGCCTATTTGTTTGAAACTTCTCATCGTACCTTCTTACTGTGCTCTCGATATCTTCGTAAGTTTCAATTCGAGAGATACTTATGCTTCTTCCCCTGAGTTAACCGTCTGATGCTCGATCTTGTTAGAATCCGTCCTTATAGAGTTTTCCCTTCTTACCATTTCGTAAGTACGGTGAAGATCCTGAAGGAAGGACGACAACTTCATCATGATGACCTGAAGCAGAGGAATGGAGACATCAATGTAATGGATCGACCTCTTCAAGAAGAGCAACTATGACCGAGAAGAATCGTTAGAATTTCGTAACCAGATCCCTTCCCCCTTACAACCGCTCCTAAATCTCAGGACAAGATTTCTTGTAGTGGAGGAGAATTGTGATGCCCGGGTAATTAAGCTACAACAACCCTCTGCTAAAGACGCCACGTCACCACGATTACTGTCACTAATCTCGCGTTAGTTCAAAACATTTCCAATTCAAATTTGGATTATTAACAAACATCAAAACTTTTCAAACATCAAAACTAAAATGTTCGGTATGTGGCATATTTACATATACTAAATTAGGTACAACCTTGGTATTTTACTAAAACTAAAGTATATTGAAAATTAGAGGAAACGGTAAAGAAAGAAAATAAATAAAAAGAAAAGAACAAAACAGAAAACAAAAGAACCCCCCCCCCCGGCTCCCCATGGGCCTCGGCACATCCTACCCAACCAGCCCGTCAGCCCAGTCGGCACCTCACTCCTCTCCATATCCCCCCACCCGGTTAGGAAAACCCTAGCCCATCGCACCCAC